>NW_027466071.1:3005000-3142500 GCF_046127955.1 Nelusetta ayraudi
CTTCTAGAATGAGCTCTCTGGGGATCCACTGCTCCTGGCCAATTAGTGGTCTGGATGAGGACGAGGTCGCTGGTGCCAGAGGTTGGTGGCAGCGGTTAGGGAGGGGGACGCTTACAGAGGCGTATTAAGAAGAAATAAAAAATAAAACATCAGTATTCGCACTGGTTGGCTGGAGACAGATTCATCAGCGCTTTGACCCTGGACAACGCCTCTCTTTGTCATGCTGCTGCTGCTGCTGCCGCTGCTGCTGCGCTTGCTGCCGAGACCGCCAGACTCCCCCTGTTCTTGCTCCCACGACAGTGATGGATGAACGTCGTTATCCCCTGAACGCACCGTGTGGTGTAAAACGGCACGTGACCCCCACCAAGAACCCCCTCAATTAACCCTGGTGGCTCTGTAGCTGGTTTGGAGGAAAATGAACCTCTTGAAACGTCTGACTGAATCCAAAGTGTTCGTCAATCTCGACTAAATACAATATACCTGTACATAGATTAAGGGTCTTGCTCCCAGTTCACTGCCATCTTGCACAACCATATGTCTACGGAAGCCTGGTGGGGACAATCCCGCTGCCTGAGAGCATAAGCGTTTGGTATTGAGGGTGAACACTCGCGTCCTGGTTTAAACCAACAAAGAAGAAGGTGGACAAGGTGTCCAGGATTGTCTGAGCAGGCCACCGTAGTTCACTGGCAATCTCGGGAGAGGGAGGGGGAGCGAAAGAGCGCTGCAATCTAAACTGTAACCTTGTAACTGTGTTCTTTAGAATACCTCCACACTTCCCCTTTAAAGCCATTCTTTTTGCACACTATCGCACCGGGGACCACTTAACGGACCTGAGACGCAACAGTTCTCAGCATTTCTTCTCCTCTTAAATCAAACCAACAGAGTCCTGACGAGTTCAGCCCGGTTCCTGCTCCTGAAGAAGCAGCAACCTCTCTGTCTGCTTTACATCGAGGTGAAAATTTGTTAATCCTCGCTGGGGATACCAGGAAATCTTTTCCAGGTTCCCTTTGGAATACCTGGATATCTCTATTTGAAAATAATTGCCAAAGGAGACACAGGCAGACCAAAAACATAGATACGCTCTCCTCACTTGCTGCGAGAAGGTTTGTTTATGACTCGCATCGTGCAAACCCCCGGGAGACGTGATGTAACGCTCGGCTGATCCCGCCCCCAGGAGTCCTACTGTTGTCCACCGTGCGCTCTGCACCACACAGGCAACGTAGCGTCACAGGGAGCAGAATCAGGGTATGAACAACCTCCTGCGACTCTCACTGCATCTCCTTACCTTACCACCATCAAATCCTGGCTGAGTGGACATAGATTCCCTGCACAGCTGATTCCACCACTGACACCCCCGCAGCAAAATAGGGACTTGTCTGGGTTTTGTCGGCGCTACGCCACAAACAACAGTCTCATTAACTGCGGACGGGCGATTAATTAGCGCCGCTCGATACGGACACTGAGTAATAAAGAAGTTAAACGACGCTTGTTGTCCTCCCAACGAGGGCAAACGCAATCTGCCTAAAGGTACCAACATTGACGGGCGTGACATTAATCATCATCTCTCCCACTAACGCAACCATCAATTAGGGATAAATTGCCGCATTAATTTCACTGCGAGTCTTCACAACAAACGGCCGGCTGTTTTTTTTTTTCCCTGCTTTACGATCATGACGGCAGAGGAGGGCAACTTGATTTCTCATGATAGATGCTTCAAATGCAAACTCACCTGTAAAAAAAAATTCTGTCTTAATAAATACAACGCTGCAAATCTCTAAGAAATTACCTAATAGCTTTGAATTGCACCGTCTCCGAAATCCCATGACCCCCGAGGCTCTGAAAATGAAACACGCTCATAATACGTGGCTCATTTCCTCGAAACTCCTCTTTGAGACAAAAGCGGGCTGCTTCCTCCAGTCAAGATCTGAGCTGCATTAAAAAAAAACCAATTACACAGCTTGAACATTTTAGCCTTCATGAATGTGCAAAAACTGTCTGAGCTTAAAATTAAATTCCAGAGGGCATTTATCCATAACATTTGTTCAGCGGTCAGCAAGAATTCATACGAGGCTTTAGCCAGACTTAAGACACTCAACTGCCAACACTTCAAAAAGAGGGTTTTCTCTTTCTGTTCCCTCGCGAGTGGGCTGATTTTCTCGCATGATGTCTTTGCACTTCCAAACATCCACCACTAGCCAATGTTGCCCAACTAAAAACAGCTGGTCCGTTCCCAAATATCATTTTTGAGTTTCCAATTCGAGAATAAAGTTGAAATTTTGAGATTAAAGGGGAAAATTCAAGACCAAAGTTGACAAAAAATGTTGAAGAATTTGTCATTTTACCTCTGGCTCAAATTTCCTTTGGTTCCTCACAGCAACAGTAGTCAGAGGCACACACAGAAATAGATCCACAAAGTGAAACTTGCTCAATAATGACAATAAGGAGGATGTGTGCTGCGCTTGTCATTATTTTAAAGGCTTTCAAAAAACACAAAACACGTGAGATTCTGTGGCAGTTTGAAGTTTTGCAGTTTTTTGTTGTTTTTTTTTTTGCTTTCTTTAAATTGCATAGAAATAAAAATAACAGCATGTAGCTTCAGTCTTATTTGACTGTGGTGGGGTATTCATCTGTGTATTCCGTTTCATTTGTAGTCCATATTACATCTTTGCTTGCAGAGGAGAAAAAAAAAATGCACAAATACATATTGCAAAGTTTGTGGCATAGCAGAGGGAAGGGTTTGCATCTTATCTGCTCTGCTCGCAGCAGGTGCATGGTTTGCTGAGCCACAGCATATTGCAGTGTGAATAGAGGGCCATCTTAAAATCCCTCTTCTCATAACCAAGCATGAATAATGGATTGAGAATTAATCAGATCATCATTTTTGACAAAAAAAAAAAAAAAAGAAAAGAAAAGAAGATGAGTATGTGAGAGCAGAGGCAAAACAATCAGCAGCTGATTCACACTGCCAGCGGCTGCCAGGCTGCGGCTCTCCTTGATTCTGTGGTGCCAACAATTTGTTGAAAGGATTATATCCAGATACGTCAATATTATAATTTTAAACTTATAGCAATACATGGAAATACATCTGAAGATATTTTCATTTAAAACACTTGGAAGTGGCTTAATTAAAGCTATGAAAAAGATTTGACAACTCGTTGCTCGATCGATAAAAAAACAACCTTTAAATAAATTGTGACTGCTTTACGTTTTGACCATATTTCTAAAGGTGAAGTTTCTATTTTTTTTTTTGGGGTGTTGACAAATTAGGAAAATGCTCTCCAGTATACTATTATTATTATCACTGATGCCCCCCACAATCAACACGAGAAAAAATAGACACATGAGAATGTCATTAATTTTAGTTTAATAATAGCTTCTGCATCATTAACTAACCATCTGTTTTGCGTTGTTTGTTCACCTTGCCACGCCGATGATTCCAGAAATTTCGTTCCATCCATCTCAAGACGTTCCAGGTTGCCAGTTTTATCATCAAGGAACCAATCACAGGCCTTTGAGGACGTGGCAGGAGCAGGAAGTAACTGCTGCAAACAGCGAGATGCTAAAGTAGTGCAAGCTTTGATTGAAAATGACGCTACTTTCAATATTCACGTTAAAAGAAAGGTCCCGTCGACTGAGAGCAGGGGTCAAAGGTCACCTGAGTGGTCCGCTTTAAACGTGGAACTGGTACACAACTGCCTGCAAATCACTTTAAAACGAAATGAGTTGAAATTAAACGAGTGGAACAAAGGACAGACCCACGACTAATGACATCATCCTCACGGACTCCACCAATCCGCCGCCGTGGCGGCAATAAAACAGAATCACTCTGGCCGGCGAGGACAGCGTCAGCCTGCCGCTCGACATGAGAGGCTTTATTACTTAGGAGCGTTTACCGCAGCTTCCACAGCACTGCCTTGTTAGCGTGTGTGTGTGTGTGTGTGTGTGTGTGTGTGTGTGTGCGTCACGTCCGTCCCTGACGTGGTTCCAGGGCAAAACTCCCTCTTAGCAGCCTTTTCACGCTGGCATGACGGTGCAATAACAAAAATAAACAGCAGCACGTAAATGCACCTTCGCCGCTACGCGTGCGTGTGTGTGTGCGTGCGTCTCCACTTGATGGCACTGGACACTAATGAGAGCAGAGTGTGTAACAGCCTCGGGGAGCAGCCTGGGGAAATCAGCGGCTTTTAAACCACAAGCAAAACACAGGCGAGCCGGGCAACTCCGTCTATGGGAATATATCCGCACGCCCTTCTGCCGACGACCGACGCCGAGGACGGCACTCTGGCAAAGGCAACACTTTACTCCTCGCAAATCCAAAATTAGCCGACGTTAAGCAGCCCTCAGGAAAAAATAATCCGGCCGCGGAAGCTGCGAGAAGTTTAATTTTGGCGGGTCACTTTAACGCCGAGCTGACGGAAAACAACTGACCACGGACCAAAAAGACAGACAGACAGACAGGTGAAGATAACTGATATCCCTGGAGTACGAAACCAAACAACAACCTACAGAAAATGTGTTCCTGAAGTCGCATCCTGTTTTGCTCGTCACTTGAAATAATTTAAACCAGTGCTTCTGTGCGTTGAAATTGCAAATTCCCCAAATGCCCTGAGCTTTATTCAGCAGCGCAGGGTTCATCTGGAGGCCCTTGCAGTTTGTACTTTACAGGTTAAAAAAAAAAAAAGAAAAAAAAAAAGAGACAGGATAAGGCAGTGATGCGAGCAGCAAATACCCGAGACGAGAGCGGGTATCGGCAAAAATAGAAATTACTGGGAACAACTGCGGGACACAGGAGCAGCTGGGATGGAGGCGGGTGGCAATGCAGCTGCTAAAGTGGCAGGAGGAGGAGGAGGAGGAGGAGGAGTGGGCCGGCTAGAAGCGCTCCAGCAGCCGCCCCCCTGCATCAGAATCACCAGGTGGATGTGTTTTAGTGAATCAAGTGGGAAATAGTGTGCGTTTTTTTTTTTTTTTTGCTGATCTTGCAAAAACTGCAAAATCAAGTACGAAGAAATTTGCAGAATCATGACTCACGACTCTGGACGAACACTGACTGGGAACTTTATTATTAGGGCAGGTGTTCAATTCCTTCAGATGCTTCTGAACACAAACAGCTCATCAGCCAAATGACACTGTCGCAGACTGATGCATTTTGGCATTTGTGGATGTCACCTGTATCAGCAAGTACTCGTACTCTACTCACTCTGTCAAAAGGTGATATTGGTGCATCCTGATTGGAAAGGCAGGCGGACCTTTAATTGGACGAACCCTCTCTACCACAGTTTGCCACCTCTACTGTAGTTTGGTCAGCTGCAGGCTTTTCCAGGTGTGAGGACTGAGGGCCATTAGCCGTGCACCACTGCGCCACTGTGACTGCAATACACTGCAGTGACTCTGCCAATACCGCCTGGGACTGGAGCAGAAAACTTGGAAAAGACTTTGGCATTGTTCTTTTCTTATATTGTATTTTATTTTTTAAAGCTCTCCATATCAATCCTTTTGACAGAAACCATTGTTTAAAAATCTAGGTGCTTTTTTAAAGCTTTCTTTCTTCTGTGGTTTTACAGCTTGGAGAATTTCTTTATACTTTTGCCACAGCCACATTTTTGCCTCCCCTCTCTTTGTATGTAAAGGAAGTTGACTGGGCAGCCAATATGTAAAAATTTTATGATTGATTTAAAACACTTTTCTTTTTAATCAACATCACAGTTTGGCCAAGATTTCTAATTTGTCTGAATTCTTGGAGTGATTTAACTTCCCAAGCAAAGTTGATCGGGCGAAACACTGAAATGTTGTTATTGTTTGTGTTGTTCTTGTGAAAAGTGTGTAATATTTGGAGATTTGGAAGAAAATCTCAGCGACATCAAGTGGTGACATTTTACATTCCAGCGTCTTTCACTCTCCCCTGCTGAGCTTGCCGGCGAGCTACGGTGACTCCACACCAGGCTTGTGTGTGTGTGTGTGTGTGTGTGTGTATTTACCAATAGACAATTCAAAATCAAATCAAATATTACACACTGGACCTTAAAGTGGTGTTTATCCATCCATGTTTTCATCTTTTCCTCACTTTCCTTTTGAAACATTCACTCCAGTCACGGCGAAACTTTGCGTTCCATCTCAGCGCAAAAGTTTGCTGGCAGCCGACACGAGAAAAAAATAAATAAAAAAAGCAAACTTCCAAAAAGGGAAGCGACTTCCAGAGCCGAGCCTCCTTCCCAGGCTTTGAACACAAACCCATCACCTTCTCTTTGCATCTGCTTTCTCCTTCAACCTGCAGTCTCTTGTCCTTCTCCCTCCATCTACCTGCTTCCCGCCGCTTTGTTCTCCCGCTCAAACACCAGCGCCTTTGCCGAGGACCGGGACACGTTTCGCCGTTGCCAAGCGACGGAGTTTGACAACAAACTCGGGAAGCGATCCAATTAGCGCCGCGTCGGTCGTCGCCCAAAAGAGGAGTCTGCCGAAACCAGAAGAGTCCTTCAGAGATTCTCCAGGGGTGTTGTAAAAAAATATCAGAAATTGGGCTCTTCACTCGCAACACGAGGAGAAACTGTTTGCCTCACGCGTGTTTTTTTGTTTTGTTTTGTTTTTTTACTACACTGCAGTTGTACAAGCAACAGTCAAGCAACATCGAAATAGCAGCTTTTAGCATTGCTTGTGTGTCGATAGAAAGGCAGAAAAATTCAAACTGGACAGAGAAAAGAGGCAGCGTGTGTGTGCAGCCGCTGGCTGCTGAGGGAGAGAGCACTTGCTAAAGGCTAACAGCAGCATGCTAACTAGCTGACAACATCAAAGCCTAATGAGGCAATTTTCTAAAGATCATTTCTCACGTGGTCGCCATTTCATCTCACCTTCCAGCGCTAAACATACATTCACCTGAGGCTGGAGGGAATTTATATAATTTTGTTGGTATCTGCTTATGCATGAACATTTAATTGCACAAGGTTGTCACAGTGGTTTTTGTTTTGGCTTTTTGGCCAGTTCAAGGTCAGCTAAAACCTCTTCCTGATTTCTTGAAGTCATCAGATTGGATCTTTCTTTGTCTGTTTTGCAAATCAAAAAAATTTTAATCTAAAACCTCCGGTGGATTTTAATAATGTGACAATGTAAGAAAAAATTACCATATATATTGCATGTAATCATTTTGAAAAAGCAAATTGCCTCCTAACATGACGACTGAAATAAAATGACAATCATTTTTCAGTGAAACTACGTTCTTCTAATCTAGTGTTGGCTGCTGTTGAGGGGAACAGTAAAACTTTCTGACTGAAGTTTTACCTTTTTGCCTCGACAGCAGCTAACGCTAATGAAAAGATGCTACTTCAGTCCATGTCAGCCTGATGACTGGACAAGATATCTAGTCCACCAAGACTCGAGTCTCATTTCCAAAATCAATTGGACCCACATGTGTGCCAAAAGCATTATTATTCAAAGCAGATTATCACTTCTAAAAAAAGGCCAGCAGTCATCACTTCATACACAAGCTCAACTTTCCTTTGCCGTTAACGGAAGCCAACAAGTTGTGTTTATGTTGAACGACACCGTTGAGGGGAGTCTCCTCCCTGAGGGGGGCACTTTAATATGAACTCATTTTGACTGCAATATAAACACAGAGCATCAAGAACAAACAGTGACCTCCACATTATTGTCAAAGGTGCCACCTGTAAAAGGGGACATTAGACAGGCAACAGCTAAATCTAACAGCATCCATTACATTGCAATGATCCCCTTGTAGCAGACAGAGGTTGGAACACTGCGTGGATTCATCACTGCGAGTGGAGCCATTAGTGACTGCAAACAGCGTTTTGCACTGCAGAGGACACGACCTGATAATGTGGCCCTGCATAGTATCGGACTCTGAAGGATGTGACGGACACAAAGTGTGTTCACCCGCTGCAACTTGGTGAACACAGCAGTCACTGTGTATGATGACGTGCAAAAACCCTACATCTCTCTTTGAACTATTATTAATTACTATGAGATCTGAAGTCCTTCAGAGCCACAATGAAAAGATTGAGTGCATTTTTAAAGTAGGATGCAAAGACACTTAGGAATTTTAGTGTGTGATTGTATTGCAATGCAAAGGTTAAGTGTGTAATATTTAGAGATTTTGAAGAAGAAACAGAGACATCAAGTTGTCACATTTTAGAATGCAGCTTTCACTCCCCCCCCCCCCCCCCCCCCAAGTTTGCCAGTGAACTACGGTGGCCTATCCTCCCAAACCTGGATACCCCATCCACCGTCGTTGTTGGTTAATTTGAAAATGTGAGCAGTCATCCTAAATACGAAACGTGATGTCAGACAGGCTGGATTGTCCACACCAGGCTTCCTTAGAAATATGTTGGTGCAAGATGGCAGCTAACTGGGAGCAAGACTTATTGACCTCTGGATATTCTTGTATACATGAGAAGTATTGTATGGGTATAAAACGATTGTACAGTTTTATTAATGTATTTATGGGCAGCATATGAAGAATTTACCAATATTAAAATCATAAATCAAGCCAAATATGACTCACTGGACCTTTAAACAGACTGAGGCTTCACTCTACCGATGGATTTCTCCACCTTTCCTCCAGGGCCAATCAGCAGCTCCGGACAACAAGCGGGTGATCACGAATTGATTTGTGTCTTCAGCGCAATGAGGCAATTTATCGTCAGCGAGCATCTCCATGAACCTGTGACTTGCTGACTCTTTTTAACAGAAAGAGACGAGACGATGTTCTGGGCTGTGTTTCCTCTGACCCGACTCTCCTCTGCAACCAGTTCTACACTCACTGGCTCGCCGCAACAGATTCTCACTATCAGCCAAACTGGATCTGGAGCTCAAGCATCCTGGGACGCTACCTTGCGTGCCACCAGCTCGTATCATGGACTGCAATCTTGCTGCAGTCACTTCCTGTTCATACCACCATGGATCTCTATCGCAAGTAATGCAACATTGATTCAGTCCTGCTAACACATATGCAGAAACAAAATGTGCTACTGAGTGGGAAATGGATGTTTTGCCATCTTTCACTATCGGGTGAAACACCCAGACGAATGGGAACGATGTTTAAAGTCGATGTGGCTGTGCCATGTGCTCAACATTGCGGAAGGACGACAACTTCATTGATCATAAACTACGACTGCAGAGCGACGACTGTTTTCCCAGAGGTTTTCTATGAAAAAATAAATAAATAAAAATTTGACTCAAAGTGCAACTTTTTCTCAACTCTGAATCATCCAATTGTGCTTCCAGCAGCATGTATTTTCATTACAAGGTGCAAACCCCCGGCACACTGGCGGCTCCTGGCTGCAGCTGGTCGATGGCGATGCTAGCCGGCTCGATGGCACGATCAGTACTCCGACACAACAGATCAATGCTCTACAGGAGTGTTGGGCTTCACAGCGTTTTGCCCCTGGTTTCCACACACCAACACTCAGACACTCAGACTGCGTTGGATTTATTTTTTTTAATCAAACCAATTTACCCTGTCATAAAAGGCCCTGCGTTCTGGGCTCTCCTGTGTCCTGCTTGGTGTCATGACTGCGGTATAAGCGGCAGTAGAAGGGCAAATTATCAAGCTACTAAATATTACATTGAATGTGTCCGACTCGACACATCTTCTATTTGAGGAGGACCAGTTACTGCCGCCCAACTGGAGATACAGAGACCGAAAGTTAGATTAAACACACCGAGGAAGTCCTTCATACTTCAGTCTATTCAAATGCTCTGAAAGTGAACAGCACAGTTACACATGTGGCAAAAAGACACTTTAAAGAGGTGAAAAAGTCTTTTTTTTTATAATAGGACCCCTAAATATCTACATGCTTTGAAAGTTGACCTGAAGCAATTTTGCTGCAATTTTTATATTTTTCCCAGCTTCTGACTTTCTGACTGGCTCTGCCTGGTTCCTCGGCTGCACGAAGACACCACAGGCGCGGCACAAGCTAACGCTAAGGACTTCACAACAAAGTGTTTGTGACAACAAAGCCTGTTAAACTGACTTATTTTGGCGCAGCACAGAAAAGCTTGTAGTGCTTGTGAGGAACCATAAAGCGTTTAACCAAACGACCTCAGCGACACCAATTTTCCACGCAGCCTGGCCTGGTGCGAGGATAATCTGTCTTTCTTCTTATTTGCTCCTGGTAACTGCTCCTCCAAGGCCTTTAGGGCTGATGATGTGACCACAATGTGCACGACAACAGCTGCTGCTGCAACCATTTATTTATTTAATTTGCCATCAACGCTATCTGTGCCTTCGCACAAACTCTCCTCCTGCCATTATCCCCGAGTGTCCCAGCTTTGCTTTTCACTTCTACTCCTTTGCTCCTCTGCACAGTGCAGCAGCCAGCTGCAAGGGGAAATGGGTCACACTGAGAAACACTGGAGCAGCTCAACCACTGCTTTGCAAGTCAGAGGTTCACAAACTTTTTCACACTATGGCCCCCAAACAGCATCTTAAGCTTCTGACCACAGACCCCTGGTGCAGTACCAACAGACAATGATACAAAATATGGAAAGAAACTTCAACTTTTCGAATGCTTGTTCTTGTTTTGAACACCTAAATTACACAAAGGAAAACAATTCATACATGCAGAAATAATTAAAAAAAAAGAATCAGACAGAAACTACTTTGAAAAACATCAAATGCCCACAGACCTAAGATGGCGATGACCTCATCATCCTGGATGACCTCTAGTGACCCTGACACCACGAAGCACAGGGTGTCGACGCTCTCTCCGGCGTGGAAGATCAGGTCCCCTGGGGCGCAGTGGGTGGTCTGGAACTCCACCGCCAGGGAGCGCAGGCAGCCGTCGCTGGCCAGCCGGAAGGCCGGGTGCTCGTTGAAAACCTGTGAGACACGCAGGGAGCGGAGGGTGAGTACAAGCACTGGATCCCTCAGGGTAGCACTGCTGCTCTGCTACAGTGGGAGGGAGGCAACAAAGGCAATGAGGGGAAGTGGCTGCTGCTGCTGGGACCAAATCTGGACACGGAAGTATTTAGTCAAACTTTACAAAAAGGATGAGGCGAGGATGCAATCAAAGGCATCACAGTCCATGCATCTGAAAAACGTTGCATGGGTTGCAACCGTTAACCAAACCGTGGGTTAGCTGAATGGTTACACCTCTCATTATAAATCATCATCAAGTTTATTTAGACAGGACGGGACCCAAAACAATACAACAATTGACATAAAAAGTCCATAAACATTCACATATAAATACCTGTACCTATATTATTGCACACTTGTAGGCCATAAAAATGTGTACATAATAATTACATATCTACACTATTGCACACGCACCAGCCATAGACATACAACTGCACACACAATAAAGACTCAGATGGTTACAGACAAGTTTGTCTAATATCCAGGCTGTAAGTTGTGCTTAAAAAGTCCTAAAAGTCCGACACTCTCTAATATTAATGGGGAGCTTGTTCCATTCTCAACAACCTTGGATTGACAACAATTACACACATATGATATATTAACTTCCTCCGTAGATATTTCGGCTTGCAAGTCGTCAAACTTTGGTGCTGACGTAGTGGAAGGAAGACAGCTGGCTGACTTAAAGTCCCGACTCATTATATTTTCAGCAGCAATACAGCAGAAGTGGATTTCTTCAGCCCATACCTTCATTTTAGCCCTCCTGCTCCACGGGGTGAGATCTACTAATGATACAGTCAAGTTGCGCTTGTGTTTGCCAATGACGCCAGGTTACCTGGTTACCTGCCAGGTTAGCTGCCAAAGAGCAAACTGAACTCTGTCATCTTGGATCAGAGATATCTTGGACCTTCACACCTCCCAGATAAAATGGGCTTTCTGAGCAAACAAACTAGAGTTTGGTGAAACAGGGCTGGTGTGAACACACCATTAATAGACCCTTTCTGTCTCTTTCCAAGGCCACAAGGTGCCGATTTAAAAAAAATAAAAAATAAATAACAGCACATTTTTATGAAGACAGATATTCTACAATTATAATGAAGACAAGTTGAAATGCAAATAAATCTCAATTCCACACAGAGCAATTTCACAGGAGGAAAAAATGTGCTAAAAGGCAATGGAAACATGACTGTCTCCAATTTAATACTAGTTATTTGTCCCACTGTATATGAATGTACTGCTGAAAGCTGTTCAAGAAGGTGAAAAAAAAAATGTGGCTTTCCAACAGTGAGGTAATCCGTCACAAGCAAACACGAGCCTCTGCCTGGGTGCTGCTTTTCTTTTACTGCGATTTTCTTTCCTCATCAGTGCTTTGTGTAAATCACCAGGAGCTCTCAGGAAGAAATAATCCACCAGAACAGTGTGGCCTCACAAACCCAACAGTCACAAACTGATGCCTTTCAGCTCGCACCATTGTGACGCAGCAGTTGACACTCTGTCAGCGGTCTTAAATTCCGCCACAAAGTGAGTCAAGTCTTTGAAGTCAAACACTACAGAAGTGCTGAAAAGCCTCTGATGTGCTGTTGTTACACTGCAGGAACACGGCCAACACTGCACATCAAACGGTAGAGAAGAAGGCAAGAGTCCAGTTTTCTTTGGACCGACTCATCATTTTACGGCTGGATTTTTGGCTAAAAAACGTAAATGGTCCCATAATAAGTAAAATTCACGTTAAAAGGTTCGGTGTGTAACATTTTGCCTTAATTTATGATTTATGTTCTTACATTTAAGAAGATACAATCAAGAAGGGTCTTGCTGCCAGGTAGCTGCCATCTTGCAGCGCCATATCACTAACGTCCTCAAGTAAACCAACAAAGAAGAAAGTGGGCATGGTATCCAGGTTTATGCTCGCAGGCCACTGTAGCTCACTGGCAGCTCAGGAGAGGGAAGGTACAGAGTCCCGAATTGGATTTAAGCGAAAGAGCGCTGCAATCTAAAATGTAACCACTAGGTGTCGCTGATTCTTCTTAAGGATGTGAGAGCCACCATTACCCCTAAGTGGAATGACTGAAAATATTTAGGGTAACAAGGTGCACAACTCTACAGGACACACAACAAAAAGACTGTCGCCGTGGAGCAGAGTCGACGCCGAGCGCCAGTCACCGTCTCTGAATGGCAAATCTAATTTTAGGAAGTGTGTATTTGTCATTGGAGACGGTTGTTACACAAGAAGCGCTGTCCTTTGTCCAGCGCCTGCTCAGCAACACCAAGACTGCCAAAGTTCCTGGAGCCGTATCGGTTGAGTCAAGTGACGCCCAGCAGGTCTGAGCTGAGCCCACCTGGCCTGCACTTGGTTATGTAATAAGTGAGGCCTAGAACTGGCACACTGTGTGTGTCCTACTCCAGAAATCTACATATTTGTAGTCGGCCGGTCTGTTTTTGCCAGATCTGCTTTTTTTAAAAAAAAAATCTTTTTGGAAAAGCCCAGTAACAGCCGTTTTTGTCTTTGTAGTACATCGCTGTCTTACATTCAATGACATTCACGTCCATATATAGCAATAGGCCTAATGCGAACTTCACTACAGGCACTAGTGTGGAAAACATGTCAACGCAAAAACACTAAAGAGTGGGAAGTGAAACCGTTCATGCATTGGTTTTTCATTTCTCACAAAAAAGTTACCAACAATATTTTGGTCTTTCCACTCTAATTCAACCTGTAAGGCAAAACACTGGTAATTATAGTAATAGTAATAATTGACCAGACCACAGACACGTACGTACCTTGCGGTTGAGGTGGACGCAGATGTCAGCTCGCATGTCCTTGGGACAGATTGATAAAACCTGGAGGAAACAGAGACACAGAGGTTTAAACCAACTTCTCCACTTGGACAATCAATGACCGTCACTGAGCAGGACACCAATGTCCATCCATCCATCCATCCATCCATCCATCTATCCATCTATCCATCATTCCTGCAAGTCAACCTGTACAATTCTCTTCCAAAAAGCAATTTTAGACTGTCCTCAAAACTCACTTCATTACTGGACATGTGTTGTATTCATCCACTTACAATTAAAGGGAATGGACCTACTATATGACTATGTGGATTTGGCCAAATGGCAACTCTTCCAGAATGAGTGTTGGATGGAAGGACTTTTTAAAATTTTTAAAAAAGTGCATCATTTTTAAAACCAAAGAAAAGGGATAAGTAAGATTTGCTGCGCATCAGTTAGCGACATTTATTTTACGTACCGGTAGGTGTTTGTGTACATATTGATGTTTGTTATGTGAACTTGACTGCAAAACCAGACTTTTAAGTACTTTTATAAATAACTTTTGACATGATGACTTGTTGTTTTCTCTCAAAGCCAACATGAACATCTTGATAGGATGAAAGCGATGATTTAAAATAAAAAATCTCTGTTGATGAAAACAGGACCAGACACAAAGGCAGAGGAATCAAATCTTGCCCTTGGAATGCTGAAACTTTTGCTCTCTCATTAGCAGCCTGGTGTGTACACTGATATGTTCCTGGTGTGCCGCTTCGCTTTCGAGATTCAAGCTAATTGGCTGATTATAAAGTCCCACTGGATGTGAAATCTAAACAAAAAGTCAACACTGTAAACTGCAGTCATTTTCTCCAGGCCGTTAGACAAAAAGTCAGAGAATTGTCTTATTAACAGAGGTATTAGGGGGAAACAGAAAATCTCCCTGCCTGTTCATTAGGAACAAAGGGGGAAAACAATTCTGAACCTGAAAGTCTCAGAAACATCAAAACACAGGAGAGTCAAAAACATCTCTGTTCTACCAACAGTAGGAGAAAATCTGCAGCGCCAAGAAGCATCCAGTCTTTGTGTGTGTGTGTGTGTGGAGGGGGGAGGAGCTTTTGTAAACAGCGCACTGTGTACCACGGCTCCATTACCAAAGTGACAAAAATACCCACTAATTGTGCCCAGCTTCTACTGCGCGGTGTTATACTGGAGGCCGACTCGCCCGCTGCCTCCTCAAGTGCGTCTAATTATCTCGAGGAAAAACTTTGGATGGATGATGGCAATGTGGAGGAGTATTATGATCCGAGATAAAGAGAACAAAAGAGAGAACGACTGCCAGCTGGGCCGGGCTGAGAGGAGGGGAGCAGATAGGCGGACGGATAAAAGCGACTGAAAACGGGGCAGGTGTGATTTCAGCCGAACAAATTTGACGCAGACGCCAGCGTGAGGTCAGCAGTTGACCCCCAAACGTCAGCAGTTACACGCGCCGCCTTTTTAACGGACCGTGAAATTGACTCGAAAATTATTAAGAGCTCCGTCGCTGACACGAAAGGTCGTCACTTCACAACCGGTGACCTTTGCCTTTTGACAGAAAGCTCCAGATACGACCTCGGGAATTTCCCCCTAGTGCGAAACCGCCGTGTTGATGAGAGGAATTCGACAAGGGAAGCAAAGCCTGTGACGGACTCTTAAAGGGCCGCAAACCAAGCAAAACTGACTTTACTGATCTTTCCAAACAATATGCGACTCGTGCTCCCCAGAAAGGATAGAAATTCATCCATGGCTTCTCATGAAGCACGGATTGAGGTCACATTTATTTTACATAGTTGTTCATGCCCATATTGCTATTAAATAGGAAACTCGATCATTAAATACTTTGAGAAATAAATTATTACATGATGACTTGACTCGCGCTTCGCCAGTCATTTCAAGTCTTTTTGCAACCGTTTCTGGCGCCCTCTGCAGGCCAAACCATTGCAAGTTTCTGGCACTTCCATGACAGCCTCCGTTTTTCAGTTTTTCTTTTTCTTTGCAACTCTTGTTCTGTTTTCCTCCCGCTCTGATTGCCTGGTCTTATTTCATGCACGGGACACTTTGGCGGCGCTCTCACCTTCTCTGTGTCGATGCCTTTGGACATGGACCAGGTGGAAACGATGTAGTCCATCACCCGCTCGCTCAGGCCTTTGGGAACCTGATAGAGCTTCAGGAAGTCTCTGACGTTGTTGAGCATCTCGTGGTAGCGGTTGGTGTTGGCGTACATTTGCTGGAATATGGTGGTCACGTTTCCAAAGATGGTGGCGTAGAGGAGAGCTGGACGGAGGCACAGAAACAGAAGAAGGTTTTATCGTCACTAAGTTAGGCCACAGCCCTAACCCATGTAATTGCTTCATTTTCGGTCAGCAGGGGACTGAATGTTTTATCTCTAGCTGAAGGTACAGAGGGAAGCCTTGAGGAGAGGAAAGCAGGTCGGCGGCAGACAGGGACGAGTGACGTGGCAGCAGTGAGATAAGCTCAGTGCTCCAGGACCTTCCAGGGACCCGGCGGCTGTTAAGAGACAGACCTTAAGCTGACAGTCAAAGCAACTCTCACCCGCATCAAACGCAAAGGCTCCTAATTGGTGGCCCAATACACCTGCCTGATGATTTTTTTTCCCCCTCTCAGAAGCTCCTCCGAGGAGCTGAGGTGACCTTTCAAAGTTTGTCGAGATCTGAGGAGGTTCAGTCAGACCTCGTTCCAGCATTGAGGAGGCGGCGATATTGACATTACTGACGAAATGAAAGGTGGCATAAGAAGAAGAAGAAGAAGAAGAAATAAAAGCAACTGAGAAACTCGCAACTAAAGTGCAGCTTTGACTCCAGTTCCAGAAAGAGAAAAAACAACATTGGCACCTCGGTGTACTTTATTGGTTATACTTACAAATAATCAACGGTATGTTCTAACCAAAATGCATCAGTAGCAAGTTTGGACAGAAGCTTGACAATATTAAGACAGGAGGGCTATGGTGACTGTGTTTACTTTAAGATTTAGAGGAATCTCAAAAATAAGACAAAATAGAATATTTTGGTAGCACTTTATTAAAAGTACACACTAATAAGCATTAGTTAAGCATTATAAATACTGAATGCATAACTTATAAATTATGTTTCTGACATGAATACTCATTAGTGTAGTTTATAAACACAGTTATAAATGTTCATGAACCAGAGGCATGATGGGAAGCGGCACTAATGCGCTTGCTCTATGGGCCCATTAATGCCGCAGTCGAAATGTTTCCAGTATAATTTCTGGTTTCTCAACTCCACTGAAATGAATGGGAGCCGTCTTGGACATTAAGTACGATGACACTCCTGTGCTCCTGCTGCAGGTGAACGCATCACTGAATCAAGAATCATCACGATCTGAATCAAACCTTCACCTGGAACACAACCAAAGCAAAGACAGACTTGGCAAGTATCTAGCTGCACTGATGTGAACGAGACTTGGTTGACATTATTCACGGCAAGCTGTTGCTAACTACCACAGGAAAAATGAAAATCCCTCTGATCACATGATCCGCGGGTTCACGCAGCTCATCAGCGTGATTGTGCAATATTAGCTCCACCAGCTCCAGTTTGTGACTGTGTGACGTTGAAAAGAAAGGCCCCGCTGTGGCTCAGCTGTGGGAGGTGGAAGCCATCAGATGCCGCCCCCCACTGTGCCATCACTATTTTTTGCTTTTCTGATTTTCCAACAATCTGCTGAAGGCGTTCGGGGTGATTTGTCGGAGTGGATGACTGCAAGGGACGGAAATCAGGAGACACAATGTCAACGGATCCCGACCCAGGAGAAATCCATCACAAGAGGCGGACAGAAGGACGCAGCCTCACACACACACACACACACACACACACACACACACACACACACACACACACACACACACACACACACACACACACACACACACACACACACACACACACACACACAGTGATCCTTTTACACACACTCGCACGCACATGCCAAGATAGCCCGATAATGAGGCACCCAAGTCTCCTCAAAGCACTACAAGTAATCAATTAGTTCATTTCTTAAATTACAGACGTCAGGAGATCAATATTCATTGTAGCAGAATAGAAAGTACAAAGCAAGAAACACCAAGAGAGTTGCCCATATAAAAAAAAAACACTACCGACTCCTACAAATGACAGTTTTATTGCATTTTTATGACAGCGCCTCGAGACACAAAGAAAACGATTCAACTCGACTCAGCTTTCTAATTTTAAATCTGCATGAGGTTCTGCTGCAGCTTGCACACCAAAGATGGAATCACAAGATTCAGGATGAAAAACATTTCCAAAGCAGATTTTTAACCATCAAAACTAGCAATGCACCAATGCCGGAGCGAGTGCTGCACTTGTACTTGTACTCGAATACCACAACCACCAGTTGGACATGCATGTATATGACAATTTTGCTGTGTCAGTCGCCCCGTGTTCTAGAGAAACATGCTGAGGAATGTTGTCCAAATAACAGAACATCTGTGAGAAAACTATAACGTGTAATTTCCTTATTAAGTACTCAATATCAGAGGGTACTGAAATGCAAGTACTTGTACTCTACTCGATCCCTAAAAAAAAAAAAGTGGTTCTTTTTTTTTTTTACCATTTGACCCAAAAATGAACTCACAGTAAATGCACTTGCTTGTTTTAATATTACTATTTTGAATGTCACACACTCAATTTATTTTCCTTCTGTTCCACCAACACACACAAAACAGAGCTGATCTTGGAATGAACCAAACAAACGTGCAACTGCTGCATTGTGTGTAAAGAGGGAGGAGCCCAACACTGGCGCTGGATCCTTTTATTGAGCCGATAGCCGAACTCTGAGTGCGTTTTCCCACCAAACCCTGAATGCGTAAATGCCGGCGGCGAGAAAACAAGTTTTACTGAAGTCTTCCAGTGCGTCGCTTAAATGATGAGAGTAAACTCCCAGCTGGGAGTTTAAAGGACGTCACCAGAAGCACTCGCAGGACTATACACCAAAACGTTGGCAATGAAAAGCAAAAATCCTGGACACAAATTCCGTGTCACAAACAAACCAAACTGGCAAAATCCAGCCAAAACAAATCAGCAGGGAGCTGCGAGAGCCGCGGCGGCCATCACGAGCTGTTGAGCTCAGTCCATTGGCTGCTCACTGGACTGAGCGCCAGCTCGGCGTCCAGGCGGCATCTCCACACAATACACAGTGACGGGACGCAGCACTCTGCCAGCCAGTCAGTCGCATCAAGGACCCGGACCGAGAAAAAAAAAAAAAGAAGCTACTGTAGAAATGTGTTTTGACAAGCTGTAATTGTACATCAAGCACTCTCTGGGTGAGTAAAACATTCGGGCTGATTGTCTCTAAATAAATATTGACGGGGAGATGCAGCAGAGGTCCCCTGGTGTTAGTCACAGGCCCGTCCCGGCTCGGCCCACAACAATCCCCCCTGTAATTGTCAGTCTCTTTCAGTAAATGGGTTTCTTTCATCAGCCTTTTCTCAAAGACAGTGTTGTTTACTTCTCATTAGGTCAACCTAATGGCTTACTTATCGCCGTGCAAAAGTGATAATGGGTTTTTGGAGGAGGGCTGACGTGGGATGAAAGCTGGTGTCAACTTAAAGCCCCTGACACGAAAATGACACCCTCAAATTTGAAGATTTTAAAAAATGTATTTTTTTTTTGTGACAAACCAGCTCCAGTGAAAGACTGAAAAAACAGGAATAGAATTTTTCCAGCAAATAGTTGAAACTGCCACTGATGAGCCCACCCCTGACTTAAGACTATAGAGTAGAGAGAGCTGACAAAAAAAAAAAAATCTACCGTGAAATCATGTCAACTGTGTCTTTGTTTTATTGTAAATGGGAGGTATCAAACATTATTCTTTCATTAATATTTTCAAAAAGAAAGAAGCATCGTCCCCATGTGAGTTTAATGTTCTGCACTAAATGGCTGATTTCAGATCACTTGGTGCTCTTGGGCATAAAAGGAGAGCACAATGGAGGAATAGAGGACACGTCTCAGAATGACTGTTAAACAAGTGCAACACATCTAGCAGCAGCAGCAGCAGCAGCAGCAGAGACATCAGTGACTCAGGAAACAGAGCCGGCGATGGATGTCCTCGCTCAGTCTTCTAATCACACCCATACATCTTGATTTAGAAATAATAAATTTGGGGGCATCGGGAGCATAGCGGGGCTAACTCTGCTAAATGACTATTGGGAGCTAATTATACACATCCGAATGTTTAGTCACCGTTTGGTGAGAAGGTGTTTTGTCTTCCGGCGGCTAAACTGCTGGGAAGACTCGGCTGCTTCAACCTTTGCCTCAGAGGGTTTGTGTCGCGCTCGTCTTTACACATCAGAGGCAAACTGATTTTACAAATGAGTTATTAAATTTCTCAAAAGTACACTGCGCTGCGTAATGATGCCACTGAATTATGCCCTTGTGACAAGTGTAAATGATGTTAAAACGCACCCTAATATGTGCAATTTGGATCCTTATTATTCATCTCAGATACAGTGGCAGCAGCCTCACACCATCATCCAGAAAAAATGTTTGAAGTGCAAAGAAAAACTTGCTCAAAATGACATTTTTACCGTTTACATGAACAACTCCTTTGATAAATCTACCATGCAACTGCCTGTTATTGCCAGTTCGACCCACGATCATCACGTCTTTTTTTTACCTTTAGGCATCTTAATAATATAAT
Organism: Nelusetta ayraudi; assembly: GCF_046127955.1. Classification (NCBI taxonomy): domain Eukaryota; kingdom Metazoa; phylum Chordata; class Actinopteri; order Tetraodontiformes; family Monacanthidae; genus Nelusetta; species Nelusetta ayraudi. The sequence goes on from NW_027466071.1 coordinate 3,025,366, forward strand.
AAATGATCCATCTTGGGTTAATATCTATTTACTGAGGTGCAAGTGTTTGAATTAGGTAATTAAAATGACCCCAAAATATTGCAGCTACACACTTTGAGATTTCTATTTTTCAGCCCAGACGACAGTGGAGCAGCAATGCTCACAATAAAATATCCAAAGAAAGATCAACAACAAAACAATGTATTCAGCCTTGATATCTACAGCTCCCTGCAATAATGCTCACTTTTATCCTCCTGCTAATACTCATCCTATTGGACCATCAACATGAATGGAATGGGGCCATAACGGGTGGCTGTGAGGCGTCTGAGAGGGCGGAACAAACCCCTGGCGAGCGGCATTGTCACTATCTTAGGAGAGAAATCAGAGCTTTTCCAAAAATCACCAACGGCTGATTTCCAGGACCGCTCGTTTTAAAAATACATTTTTCTAAAAGTGGAGCAAGCGGAAAAATATGGAACAGATGGACGTTTTCTCATTTCAGGGACGTTAATTGGCTGATTAGAGACACAAAGTGAATTTTACATAATGGAGGAGCTTTTAAGAACCTATCAAAGAGATGACGGTCAATTATGTTGCTTTACACACACACCAAGATAAAATAGTTTTTCACTTTGCAGGAGTATTTAATAATTTGCCTTAATACACCTGAGCACAAGTGCACACACAACTCACAATATCGTGATCAACATTTACAGTTTGCATGTGATTGTAAAAAGGTTTTTCTTTAATTTAGCTCGTCGCTAGTAAGTCTTTCTCCAAAGGGCAGCCAGACAGTTGGCAAGGAAAGGAGCCCAACATGGGGCGAACATTAATAAGATCAAGAGCAAAGACGCAGATGTACACATCTATAAACCAAGACAGTCGGGACTGGAACTGAAGATCGATGCTATGAAAAATAGAGACATACAATACAATAAAAGCTCCCCTGTGACATCAAAGCATCCCGTCTGATTTGGCCAACTCATCCGGACGGCACGTCGTCAATAACAGCCTTCAGAGAGATGAACTTCCACGGAAAACATTTTGCCGCGCCGCTGAGAGAACTAATCCAAAGACAAAGTGAGGAAGAACCAAACTGCTTTAAAGCTGCGACTCTGAAATCAATCGACTTTGACGCCGATGATGGATCGCAGCTCACGGACTCAGGATCCGTCTGTTAGCCGGCGGTTCCATTCTCCCAACCCATTTCCAGTGATCAGAAACAAACCAACTCCTCCCTTGCTCTCATTGTTCGCGCGCAAATGTGTTTTTCATCTGAAGTCAATAACCGGCGGCGCGATTTCACAACCCACAAATAAGCCGGCGCCGGTGTTTCACCGCCGATGGTAACAAGGCCACGAGGGGCCGAGCTGGGCTCCCGGTGGACGTGGCCCAACCTCAGGCGGAGTAATGAAGTCAAGGAGGACCCGCTCGTATTGAACCACCAGCACCTGGTAAACAATGGGATCGCCGTTACGTGCCAAGGAGTGAAGGAGGCGCAGCAGGAGCAGCAGGAGCTCAGGCAGGCCGTGGGAGACAAGTGATATAATGGCGGCGCGTTCAAGGTGCGGAGGTCAAGTCCAGATACGGCCGGCTGAAATTAGGGCCAGAGAGCAGCTGACACTTGCACTTTTGAAAGGGTCAGCAGAATGCAATTTCCAAAACGGACGTTTTCTTCATTACCTACGTTGGTTTAAAGCCTCGGAGTGGGTTTTGGTTTTTCTCCAAACGTGGGATTGAAGAGTCGGTGGTTCGAGAGACCACCGCTGACTGCACAGTTCATGTGCTGTGGAGCAACAACGCACACTTACTTGCACATACAAGAAGTGACATAAGAAATAATTCTATGATAGACTTCCTGCAGACTGATGCTTGGTTGGAGCTTCCACAATTTTGTGAAGGGGCCATGGAGAGGTTCTCAAGGTTTGTCACCAAACGATTTGGCGCAAATCTTCTAGAAAAGAAATTGACCCTGATAAAGAAGTTGAGGATTTTCTGAGAGGGTTCATGCACAAACCACAAAATCTTTGGCTCTCATTCTCACAAAGCACTGTGAAAAAACCAACACATGCACTTGGAATGAACCAATTTTAAGGACAGAAATGTTTTGCCCGTTTCAAAACAGCCGATGAAAAGTTTGGCATGCATTGATGTCATATGTTAGCGCATATGAACATGAGAAACTTTGAGGGACTTCATGTTTGTTAAATTGTCCCAAGTTTTCTCTGAAGGACGTTGGAATCCACTCTTCTTTTTTTCCTTCTAAAAATATCACTCTGGCATGGACAATGTGTTGCCCACAATCTGGTCTTCTGGAAGAGGCGTGTAAAGAAACTGAACGTTTAGTGCGCAGCTGGTGGCTGAAACATCAGCGCATTGGGTATTCCTCCCTCCTAGTTTTGTATTTAATCTTATTGCAATTTATGCCTTCATTCTGAAAGTCCTATATAATACATGCACTTTATTGGGGGAAAAAAAAGGTGAGACAACTTTTCCCTTTCTCTTCAAGCCATTTCAAACAGTCCCGCTGAAGTTCAGTCATCATTTCCAGTTCATTAGGGCTTAATGGAAGCAGTGCGTCCCAATGGATTTTCACACGTGGCCATCTGCACAGAGTGATAATGAACCGGCCGTGAGCCCATCAGTTCGGCTGGAAACAAGAGACGATTCCTCATGCGTTTGCGCCCCAGACGGCCTCTTGTGTAGCCATCCCACAGTGTGATTGGTCCATTGAAATGACTCTTCGATTGTACGTAGCACTCTTGTTCTACTGGATGCGCTATTAACTTGTCCGATGTTTCATCTCGTGTCCGCCGGGTAAGAATATACACTCGCTATCCATCACTCGTAATTGTCGCATATTAACTGTGTTGCCAAAAAAAGACCCGAAATCAAAACTGAGTTATTGCGACACCTGAGGGTGCATTTACTCATCCAGGCGGCTGAGTAAAGGCGTCACGTCACTGGCAGTCTTCCAATCAAAGGGCCAAATGAATCACTAATGAATCGTTCCAAAAGCTCGAAAAAGTTTCGCGAGCCGCTGCCTCGCTGCCTCCACCGCGGCGGTACAAGTTTCTGCTGCCTGGTTCGTCTTTGCGGCCGGGTGCCCTGTTGGGGTCGCCGGCGTCAGATGACACCTTTAGCGCACATTGATCGACCTTCCAGCTCCTGGTTTCGTCTGACTCTTCTGCGGGGCTCTACAGCTCAGTGAGAGTCCAAGGTCAGATCGACATGGAGATTGTAACAAAAAAAAAAACCCCAGTGACTGTGAGAGACATCTGTGGGCGTTGTCCCTTTAGCGGGTGGGACAGGTACACGCCGCCTTTCCAGCGCTCACCTGATCAGGGGACGTGTGGTTATCACAGCCTGAGTCAATTTTCTCAACCGTCAGCAATTATGCATGCGGAGGACCAATCTATCAGGCCAGGCACCTGCCTGCTTGACTCATCACCGTCTCACTGCGGGCTCCACTCTTCTTTTTTTTTTTGGGCCGTCGGTATAAATTAGGAAAATGAAAATAGGAGTCGCTGGCATTTTTTGGGAGGCTGTTCACAGTGGGAACTGAGCCGGGGAAGAGGCAAATCACCGGGACAATTACAACTGCTGCTGATAATTATGGAAATGTGTGTGAATTGCTGCAAAAAAAAATCCCGGGTGATTTGCTCAGCACACGTGAGGCAGATGAAGCAGCACGTATCACTTGTGGGTGAGTGTGATGTCGAAGTCCATTGATGGTAATTGTCACCGTTTTCATTCTCACAGCGAGCGCTTCAAATGAGTCAGCAGCCATTCACTCCGTGCGCAAGCACTCACAAAGAAAACATGCAGCTGCGTGCAAAGGTACAGCTGCAATAATAACGGCAACCTCTAGGTGTCAAATCTAGATATTCATCCAGTCAAGGTAGAATTATTAGTACAAAAAAAAAAAAACGATCTAAGAACAGAAGTATAATGTAAGCTGGAGTGGAGACGACGGAGGGGAAACCATTCTGGGGGAAAACAAAACCTCAGGCTGCACTTTGTATCAGCCATGTGTGCAGGTTGAAAACTCTCCAAGAAGTAATCTAAATGTTGCAAAGGCAACAAAAGATAAAAAACGGCCAATAGAATAACAGCCTGGGGTGGCAACAGGGAAGTAATCTGCCCCGGATCGGGTTTTTGCCACCTTTGCCAGGCTGGAACTGGCTTTACAAATTAGTCATTGCATTTTAATTAGTGGTGGTGTCTCCCCAACACACCAAGAACCATGTGGCATGAGGACAATTCTGCTAGTCCTACAGTGTGTATGGAAGGGCGTGGGGGTCCCAAACCAATTTCTAGTAATAGGTCCCAAAATTGCACGCCGCTCCACTGGCTTCCTCTTTCCAAGAGGACCTGCGCTTTATGTAAGTATAAATGTTGATGCGTATCATTAGCCAATGCAAACAGACCATGAGTCTGCTTTCAGTGTATTCAATCATTATAAACATCCAGACGTCATCATAACTCCGTCCATTTCTACATTACACTACACTACATACAACTCCATCCATTTCTACATTCCTTCCATGAGGCAATAACAAACTTCCAGAGACTCGACAGCGGCCAAAGCCGTTGCCATGTTAACAAGTTAAGAGAGTCAGGTGATGGCGAAGGAGTTTAATGACTGCAGATGAGACTTCCTGACAGGCTCGACTGCACTGCATAACTGGCGTATCCGTCCGCCTGATAGCTTCCCTCTGTTCTGACAATCACGCCACTTGACAGGTGAAGGAACCGAGTGCGATCTGAGGCCAGCGGGTTGCTAGTTCATTTCCTGCCGGGTTGGATCAGCATGTCTGACAGCTGCGAGTGCAGTGCAGGGGCTTATTAATGGTCAGGTCTGTCCATCCTTGAGGGGAAATGAAATTAAAAACAAAAAAATCAAAAAAGGAGCCTGGAGCTGACAAGTTGTTTTTTTTTTATATAGCATGACACCGATCTACGATTTCTGAAGCTCGCTTTTCCCCAACATAAAGGCAGCTACTTATTCACAAGAAGTGCTTGAAAGTTGTTGTTGTTTTTTTAAACATGCCTGCTACGTGAAGCAGGGTTCAGTCTGTAATAAAAATGCCTTCTGATGCCTTTTATTGCTGTAGAGGAGCTCAAAGTACAAGACAATTACCTCAGTGACATTAATGCTTAATGGCCTCCATTTGGAGTGTTTTCACACCAGCGGTCAAGGCCTGGGTCTATTTGTTTGGATGATTGGGAAGGTGCCATGCTACTGGACGGTTCAGTAGCCATGGCTGAGTCTAGGTTGCCTCGGGGTGCAGCTCACTTCCTGTATGTGTAGGCCCGGTATGTGTCAGGGTGTGGAGGCAACCGCAAACAGGCGACTAGAAGGTCTGCTGATGCAGTATATGACCAACCTTCACTTTAAAACCAACATGAAGCTCAATTCGGTAGATGCTGGTGTCTGCAGATATAAAGTACAAGCGTAGCGTCGCCCAGACATACTGAGAACTGAGTTCACGTAAAACCAACAAGTCATGTTCTAAGAGGAATAACTGAATGAGTGAAGTTAATCATCTCATTTTTCTCTAATACAGGTTCACGTTAGCTCAACTGGTTGAACAGGCTGATTTTATGTTGACTGACTGAATTGGAAAACCTTGTGACACGACAAATATGCCATTGGTTCCATTCCCCCCACCCCCCAAAACAAGACTGGCTAAACTGCCACTCTTCTCCCACAGCTGCTGGATAACATCAGCTGATCATTGGAGTGAGCAAATATCCAACAACCTAAAACCACCAATAGGGCTGCATGACGCAGGAGCCATAAAGCGCTGACTCATGCTCCTCCCCTCGTCGCTTTCAGAACTTGAGGGAACCTTGTGTGCTCTCACGCCGCCATTCCTCACATTCAGTCACAAATTACTCTGTTGCTGTGTCTGAAATCACCCACTCCCTGCGTAGGGAGTTCCAGCAAACTACATAGTGCAAAACCACATAGTGCACTCATTAGATCAATGGGAAAATAACTTTGGGACGCCACTCTTCAAGGTCGCACTATTAAACGACCAGTCGGCAGTTAAATGGTAAATAAATCAGAACAGATGCAGTATACTGAAGAAATGCAGTGTTGAGGCAGTGCTGCTTCCTGCTCTCACAGGTCCCCAAATGACAGAACAGTGACTTCAATTTGACAAAAAAAAGAGTAGAAGAAATATGGCTACAAGAACAGAAAGACAAAGCTTGTTTTAAAAGGTCTGTATGAGAAGTTCCAGTCAGTGCAGTGAGTCGAAAAGGATCCATTAAGAAAACAGCTAATTTGTGACGGCTCTTTAATCAGCTGATTAAGATGGAATTGTGAGACCGACTTCCAATCGCCGTCCTTGGTGATCTGTCTCTTCAATTTCCATCGATCAGTTCTTTCAGCTCATTGGAGCATCCTCCCTCTCAGCCAGTGCTGAAGCCAGAAGGCTGACAGTGCTGCGTGTTCCAACTCATCCCCAGCGCTCATCACATCACCAACATCATGAAGAAAAAAAACACTAAAGTGAACTTTATTGCCACATTGTTAAATACTGGCAACACTTTGCAATCGGCACACACTTTCAGCAGTTAATACGCAGCCGGTAAATAATGTATTCATTATTATAACGTGCTCCGACTACATTAATACAAACTAGTAGGTCAGTTATGAACTGCTACTTGATCGGTAAGCACATTAGGGTTCCCCAACCCAAGCATAAACACACACCTGAAAACATAACAGATGCGCTAACTAATCCAGTGTTGATTCATTCAGAAGTGCTAAAAGTGCATATTTATCTTATGCTATACCTAAATATGCTTTAAATGAACTAGAAACCACCAAGGCCGTCTTGTTTATTGCAGTTTGCTTTGCAAATGTCACCCAAACACTGTGGCGACACCCAAACCAGGAGCCGCCTGGCAGCCTTCCACTGACGAGGGGAGCTGCTGGAAGGGAACACCAACCTCCAAACACGCACGCCGCTCGCCCTGCCCCAACCTGGAAGATGGCAGAAAATTAAGGATTTTTTTCTTGATTTCTTATGAAGGTGGCAGACAAAGCAATAAAGGAAAACGGATGATTTTCATTCTCTGCCGCTGCCTCCTCCCCACATTCTGGCTTTCCGCTAAAATCCGATTGGTCCAGAGCGCTGGAAAAAACCCCAGAGGTGGCGAGGAAGATCTGATTTCAAAGTGTGTGTGTGTGTGTGTGTGTGTGTGTGTGTGTGTGTGTGGTGGGGGCGGGATAGGGGGCAAAAGTGGGCAAATATAATGAGTGGAACACAAGGCCGGTGGGGTGTAATATAGCGAGAGAGCACGAGCAAGGAGCTGGAGAACCAACATGATAATGAGAGGGAGAGAGAGAGAGAGGGAGAGAGAGAGGGAAAGAGAGAGAAGGATTGGGATAAAGAGGAAGGAGGGACAAAAAGACAAAGAGCAAGATGGCTCTTCATGGATTAGCCCACTAATCTGCTCTCTGCCGCCACTGCTGCTGCCATCAGAGGAGGCCACACACTGGACCTCCTCTCCTCTCCTCTCCTCTCCTCTCCTCCCCTCTCCTCCCCTCTCCTCTCCTTCCTCCACACCATTGTCTCCCAGCCTCCTTCGCCTTCTCCCTCCATCCTTTGCTTTCCAAACTACACCAGAGGCACCGGAGAGGCCAGCGACATTTCCGAGCAGCTTCCTTCCCTGTTTAATGACTTTAACGTGTATTTAACAGGGGGCGATACATACAACACTGCCACAGGAAAGGGAAGATGTGATGCATAGAAGACGTCCAGCTGCAGCTAATTTTCAGGCTTTGTTCCTGGTCAGGATTTTAGAATACAATGAGATACACTGAAAAAAACAATTACAAATGAAATGATACGAATGCAGTGGATAATACAAAAAAAACAAAAACAAGTTGCCAATTACATATAAAAACGAGTTAAATTTCGGTGCCGTTGTGTTGACAATGACTTGATAGGAAATCGATGTTCAAATTCCTGCTGCTGCTTGAGATTAACCCTCTGTTTGGGATTGAAATGGTAAAGGGACTGCACTTAATTTGTGCTTTCCAGCACTTTCACGGTAGCCTAAAGTGCTTTACAATGGCCTCTCAATCACCCATTCACTCACTCACACACTCACACACCAATGGGTGGCTGCTGACGGCTCCATTGGGAGCAATTTAGGGTTCAGTGTCTGACACTTCAAACGTGGACAGTTGGAGGCGGGATTTGAACCGCCAACCCTTCCATCATTAATACACGACCTGCTCTACAAACTGAGCCACAGCTAGGAAGTGGTAAGGAATTCCTCAGGTGTGGCTGAGAGGGATGGTCGACCAAATGTGTGCATTCGGTTGTTCTTCCTTCCTTCCTTCCCTGCTACTTGACTATGTTCCCCACCACTTTATTCCCTGCCCTGCCTCCATCTTCATCTCCTTCCTCCCCCATCGCCCAGGATCATTTCCACGGGTCCTCCTCCCCCTCCCCACCCCTCCCAGGGGTTCAGCAGACTGACTGGGTGGGGGTAGAGGGAGTGAGTGGGGGTCGGAGGGGGTCGGAGGAGGATTCCTCCAATCCATTCCATGAAGCCTCCAACTGGCGGTGGGGCTGCGCCAGAGTCCTCACCGGAGCACTTCACACATCAGGCGGGTGGCATCAAGTGGGATAAACGGCTGCCCAGGGCGCCAGCGTCAAAATAATTGAAAACTTTGCACATTTCCTGCGCCGCTCTCCTCTGCTTCTTCTCTTTCATCTCCTCACCCCCACCTCCTCCTTTCTTCCCCCGCCAAGTCCCGTAAGTCTCTAGCGCTTAGCAGAGCGCTCCCATCAAGCCAGGCTCCCTCGGGCAAAAGCACAAAACCCACCATCTACACCTCAGCTGAGCGCCTCGCTGGTGCCGCCACCCCATCCGGAGCCCCGGTAATTCCCATAATGCACCGTGAGCTAAGCAGCCGGGAGTTTAGTGTGCATTCGGTTGTCGGTGCGACACCAAACGTCTTCCCCGCTTCCCCCAAAACAAGTGGTCAATCGTCTCGACCGTCTATTTCCAAGCTAAGTGGCATTTTGATTGTGATGGGCCGCCAGTGGCTTTCAATATTCTGGAATATAGAAAAGATTTAAACAACCAATCACTTTCTGTCCTCTCCATTGCCTTCCATCTTCATTCAATGCCTTTTTTTCCCATTCGTATACATTTTTACTGAAAATAATGAATGACGAATTTTGTTTACATTGTCCAGTACTCGTCGAGTAATAACCTGTAATTTGTCTCTTTTTTCTTTTCTTCTGATCCAACATTGATTTGTAGGGTTAGGGCTAGGAGACAGAATATTTTTTACAAGTCATCAAGGAGAAAAATATAACATAACAACATGGAAATTCAGATGTATCACAAAATGCTTTGTTCCTCCCTCCCTCTCACTGTGGGTCTCGCGGGATGGGATTTGACGGGAATTACGGCTTAGCAAAAAGTCTTACGTATGCTAACAGTATTTTCAGGTCTGTCACTGATTGTAGTCCCTTTGGAAACACAAAATGGTTCTGGACAATACCTGATTTCTCAGATGCAGGGGCAAAAAAACAAGACAATCCTGTCTGTGATAGTTTTGTTACATCCCTGCTGTTAAACACCTTGGTGCTGAGGCTTTGAGCAAGAGGCCTGACGGCCTGAAGGGGGTTTGATGGTGTGAGAAATACTCCAGCACGTCGTCTGGTTCCCAGTCTCTGCGCTTCCACGGCAGTTAGAAGCTGAAGCAGCAGCGACGCAGACAGGATGCAGCGCTCTCCCATGATGCCCAGCTGTGTGCTGAAGCGGCGAGGCCTGAACGCAAGGCAGCAGCAGCAGCAGCAGCAGCAGCAGCAATGAGAAAGCACTTCCGAGTGCCTCTGGCCTTTTGGGCTGCTGGCTTTACAGCGTCACAGAAATATTAAAAAGAACAGTGTCCCCTCACATCAAGTCACTCCTGCCGCTGCTCCATGAATGTTTTAAACACTCGTAAGTCCTCAGAAACAGGTTTGATCTGTTAGCTGCTGCAGTTACCAGCGCGATGTTGTGCAGAGGGGAAAAAATATCTGTTTGTTTGTGGACACTTCAAGAAAAACTGATACTGTGGCGGTGAAAAGTTGGTCTGTTACTGTTGAATTGAGAACAACTTTCTTTTTTTTTTTTAATTGCAATGTCAAGAGCTGAACACAGACTCCTGTCAGCTGGTATTCAAAAGTTACCGCCATGATAAAAATCCCATTATAAAAGAAGATGAATTCAAAGTTACAAAATTTCCTTTATTCAACCTTAGATAAAATTTACTTTTCTTAAAAGTGACCATTTTTGGGGTTCAGCCCCCAGAGAGGCTTTAAGGTATGTGTGTAATCAGATGCACAACTCATACACGTAATCACAGAAAGATGGGGGTTAAAAAAATTTGTATTGATAAGGTGAAAAGCTCAGTTCAGTTCAAACTTTTGCATCATTTTATTTTGAAGAGCTTGCATCACGATCTCACGCGGGGTGAATTCACGAGAGGCGAGAAGTGCCCTCGTAAAACATATATAAATATCCCTCCACACTCCGATTATGACGTTATGTAATTACACGTAATGAAATGATATGGAAATGAATATGGGCAATTATGCTAATCCTCCCCCCCCCCTTTAATGGTGCTTATAAAAGTTTCACGGCCCTTTACATTAACTGATGTCTGTGCAAAGCTGTGCATTTATTGTCTTGTTGTGCGCGCGGCACGTGCACTGTGGCTCATTCACACTACAACGCCCGGGTGGTGACTCGTGTGGCTGGGCGGCAGGAGGAGACGGATGGAGGGAGGAGGAGGAGGAGGAGGAGGAGTCAAACAGATTGGCCTCTGTCACACTAACTAGACTCACCCAGATGTCAATGCGCAGAAAAGTCTTTTGGCGGAGACGGCGGCACAATTAAATGAGACGACGGTCACTTCCAGGGGAAAGGCTTTCCAGGGAACAGCCGAGGCCAAGGAAAGAGTCTCTGCGCTGCAGCGGGGTCAGCAAAACACATCTAGCTAACTAATCAGTTTTGTGTTCCACTCATTTTCTGCTGCTACTTCAGAGAAGCTAACACACGGCCATATTTCAATGTTTCCGATGGACTAATGGTTTCGGGGATTTGGGAGTTGAGTGTTGCCGGTGTGACAATCCGTAGCAAAATGAGAAAGTGTGTTCCATATCAAATACGCCAGTTAATATTCCTCTATATTAAAAGGTAAAGTGTGTAATATTTGGTGATTTTGAGAGGAAACCGTGACATCCAGTGGTTACTTTTTTGGATTGCAGCGCTCTTTCACCCACCCTCCCTCTCCCGAGCGTGCCAGTGAACTACGGTGGCCTGCGCACACAAACCTGGATACCTCGTCCACCTTCTTCTTCGTTAGTTTATTTGAGGATATGAGCGTTCACCCTAAATACAATCGTGCTGTCAGGCAGCTGGATTGTCCACACCGGCCATCCCAACAGTTTATATCCTTAATGCAACTACGCAACAGGAGAAAAACATTAGGGGAGTTGAGCAGTGTTGTGACAAACCTTTTGCTGCATCACCAACATGGTGTTAGCTGAGGGTGTGAAGAACCCATTAGGCCACACTCAATTTTTGGAGTGTGTTGAGTGCTCGCACATATCATACCCCTCGGTGGGAATGCACTTTGCACACTTATTCTCTTGTTTAGTACAAGTCTGCCTTTACATGAATAACGTAAAGCTAGCAGCCTAGCTAGCAGGAGCCTAACCTCAGGAAATAATCAAAACAAATCCTCCTGGCATCAATGTTTTGTGCAAACATTTAGCATCAGTTAGTCATTCATGGGTTGACACGACCATGTGTTTGAGGATGCCAGTGGAACCCTACAGCCAATTGAAAGGAAAAGAAAATTTGGCACAACTGTCTGTGTTCATCAGATACAGAAGAAGACCTTTTATTTTCTTCTATTCAGGGACTGTTTTAATCTTGTCAAATACAAATTAAATATTAGAGAAACAAAAAAAATTGTGGACATTTATTTGGCCAGCGTGTTTGCAGATCCATGAACAAAGTGGTAAAAATGACACATGGCCTTATTTTATGTGGATCAATTTTCTCAAAAAAGAAAGGAAGAAAGAAAAGCAGCGAAAGACATTGATTGATAATTTTCCACTTTTCAAAGAGCAGAGATCGCTCACGTTGCACTTGACGGAGAAATAAACTTCATTATTAAATCAATACCAACTGTGTTGATTTCTTCCCCGTGGAGCAGAGCCTTCGATTCAGTAAATGTCGTCGCAGTCAGCATCGTGAAGGCACTCAACACAGGCTGAAGCAGATACGGAGGCAAATAATAACACAGCGACCCCACTGAAGCACCGCGTCTCTAGGTCCTTTCACACTATCAGTTCACTGCAATCTCGCTCAGCAACGGCGGCAACTTCCTGCTAAAGTGGTTGCCTTTATCCGTCCCTTTTCTATCACTACTTCTGTTTCACTCAGTGTCACAGAGATGCAGCAGCGTATCTCAGCTGCATGGGGGGGAGAAGGCTGGTTGGAGCCCACAGACACACAAGCATTCACACCAACACTGGTAATTTAGTGTTGCCAGTTGGTCTGAGGCCTTTGGGATGTGGCCGGAAGAAGACGCAAACCCCCCGCAGAAAGGCCTGGGAATCGAACCCACAACCCCCTTGGCGTGTAGGACGATAGTGCTCACCAATGCACCACTGCGTCTTCTCATGTCGTAGACAGAAACGAAAATTTAGCATTTAAGAACCAGACTTTGAAGACAAGAAAACAAACCCAGTGACGGACTGCTTGGACTTTTGACACCAGCAAACAAGTGGCCTCTAACCACTGCATGTCTCCTTCACCATCACTAACCACAGTGTAGCTGTCTGCTATGTACTCCCTAGAGACAAGCTCTGGGTTTTCAGGTCTACCGTCGCCAGCTGAGCTCATTTGTCAAGTAGGATTAACTCTGAATGTGAACGGAAGGGGTCAAAGACTTGTTAACCAGCCAGTGGATCTGATGAGCAGCACAGCAGTGACTCCAGACTTCCTCTTTGCTTCTCATCACTCTGCTTCCCCTCCGTCCGCACGTCTCAGGCTTCAGTGGGGACCTTCCAGGAAACGTTTTGTTTCTTTAGGCGCCACACAAAGGAGACTGTGGGAACAGCTGAGGCCTTTTGAGTCGGGTCCTCCTCCGCCATGCTGCCTCTCTGGATTGAGGTAATTGTACTGTCTGCAGGCCTGACCAATCGATCACGCTAAGCTGCTGAACGACATCTTGAACAGCCTCAAGGTGACGGTGTCAAGTTTGCCCGTATGAACGGCGGCAAAAGGTCTCGAATTCCATCAGGCAAAGACTCATCATGGAACGTGAACCATTTTGACCGTAACTGTGCAGCTCAGTAGATGTTGTGAAGGTTAAATGATGTGTTACTGGGAGACTGAGGCTCTTTCTCCTGACTGAAAACCAGACCTACAAGGTCGGTGGTGGGTGAGAAACACTGGACTGCTTCTCAGCAGTCCAGTGATGAGGACCTTCTTGCTCAACACTCCTTCTGCCCTCCAAGTCCTCCACTCTGCCGAGTCCACCAAAGCTGGAGAGCTCAGCCAGAAATACAAAGTCAGTTTTTAGCCCCTAACTCTTACAAAATGGCCTTGCACTGTTGAAAATAAACACATTGCAGACACGGTTTAACATCTTCACAGCGAGGGTTTGATGCAAGTCTCTGGGAATTCTCGGTTCCAAAATTAATTTCCAAACAACTCCATCTTGTCGTCTAACTGAAGACAAAACCAGACTGAAGCTTTCTTGCTGCAGCCGAGACTGAAACAGTCAGACGCCAGATGGGTCTCTCGCAAACTTTTTTTTTAAAAATAGTCCATTACTAAGAAAAGGCGTTAATTACTCTTCCGCAGAATCCGTAACGCAAATGTTGGCAAGTCGCATAGGGAGAAAAGTCTGTGCAAAAATAAATAAAGAAACACAATGAATGGATCATCTGTTTCTCTCTCTCTGTGTCGGACTGTGAGATTAGGAGAGCGGCCACACACACCCAGCGGACAGAAACGGCCCATGGTGCCCCTGGATTGTTTTTCCTCCCCAGCAAAAGCTGCAACCTGTCCAGCTGCCAAGGAGGAACAATACACAGAGCAGCTGAGGGACGATAGATTTGGCCTTGATACGACACTGATCAGAGAGACGGAAGACAACACTGCTGCAGTGCCGCCAGAGGAACAACCTTCCCCTGGCGGGGTCGTCTGGAGCTGCAGAGCAAAGTCAACTCCACTGGAGCTTTGTGCAACATGACAATCAGAACTTCATCACTGGCCTTTGCTTAACCCAGTCTTTTTTTTTCTTACTCTCATGTAAAGCGACTTAGAGTGTCCTAAAAAAAAAAAAACCCTCTGTATTCTGCTATCGCTGCTCTCCTCCACTGGATCCTTCTGGCTGAGTTTGAGAATTGAATCCCGGGTGTAATCCAACAGCTCTCTCCACTCCTCACCAGGAAACATTATTGATTTCAGTTATTGTCACACTCCACCGCAGCGAGGACTCCACAAGTTCCCTCGTATGTTTTCCTTTGGCGCTCAAGTGTTACTCTGGGACAAAGGAGACGGCTGAGGAGGCAGTGCGAGTCTCTCTCTCTCTCGCGCTCTCTCACACACACACACACACACACTCCACTAGAGTCCAACACACATGGCCAGCGGCAGCAGTGTGAGACACAGTAGTTTGATGGCTGGAGTAAAGACGTCGAGAACTCACAGGCTCACAGGTGTCGCGCCTCGCTGCAACATCGGCTGCCAGCACTGAACTCTGACTTTATTCCACACAGAAAAAAAAAAAAATCTTATCAGCGATTGCAATATACAGTATATTATATATGATGACAAATTATATATGATTTGCATTGTCTATTAGAACTGTTGGGCAGGCTTGGCGGAAAAAAAGGAATTGTTGTGGGTGACGGTACCAATAGAAACTGCAGATGGACAGTTAACAGGGATTCCTAATGCAATACATCACAAATGCATAGGCTGTCCAGAAACTGCTTTCCATCAAAGAGTCGAGACTGAAGCAACTAAACATCCCCCTCACCAATGAAGGCCTTGGGAAAACACAGTTTTAAAAATGAATGCGTCCATGAATCACAGCCGCTACAACTGTCTTCTTAAGGACTTCAAAATTTACTGCACATTATGATTAATTTTTGAAACAGTAAGAGGCGACGCCAACGGTCCAGTTCAACAGCCTTCCAGGAAACAGCTTTACATTTATTGGACACCACATAGGAGAGTGAGTTCCGTGTCGAAAGGTGCGTGCGTGTGCGGCTTATTTGCATGATGAGATCGGGCGCCGCTCGCGAGTCTTCAGGCAGAGAAAATGTGTTGAATAATGTACAGCAGAATAGGAGGGTGGCAGAGGGACTAAAAGGCAACTCAGTGCAAATTTGTCGCCATGTTTCCGGCCAACAAAATATATAAAAAGGTGCAAGCTGGAGGGGAAATTCCACACTGCACGCTGCTAATAGCACTGGAATGACCTGTCTTGGTGCACCTCGAAAAAGAATATTAGAAACACTGCATTTAGTCGACAATTTAAACATTACAACCGCTGCTTCATAAAATGAATGTGAATACCCGCAGATAAAAAAAAGGAAAAAAAGAAACAAGGGCTCCGTTTTATTATCATTTCTCCGCCGGAGCCTCCAGGGCTCCAGGTCCTGCAAGAAAAAAAGAGCTCAAAGTCAAAAATCTGTGCTGCCAGTTCTGCAGACTGCGCACGCAGCTCAATAATTAATGCGCTGGAAGTAACTTTCCCTGCAGGATATAGACATTGGTACAAAAGCTGTGCGAGGCCAGCAGAGACAGCCAGACCACAAGAGATGGAGGCTTTTCAAATAAATAGGCCCACTTTAGGGAAATACTCATTTGCTTTGAAGCCACTGGAGTGTGGAGTCTACAACTCCACACATACAACAGCACAGCAAGGAGAAGCTCGTCCAGATACAGTCTCACCATCACCGTCCTTGGACTGAGAGAGGGTCTAGAGTGCAAAAACTATTCTCACTACTGTAGAAGCCTGACAAGCACCAGACTTGTAAATACAAATGAACATCCACCAAAATTGTTGACTTAAAAAATTGGGATAACGTGATATCAAAGTAAATGGAGTGCAAGTCATCTTGACTCCGCAGCCTACATCTCTTCTCTTCATAAATGCAGTTGTCTCCGTCTCAAGTGGGGAACAGTTGGCCTGCTAGGTTGAGCCCTGGTCTGCCAAAGCCAGGCTCCGGGAGTTGCTCTTCACCATTGTGACTCTGCGTGAGCTTTGTTGTAAACTTGTGCCTTGGAAAACTGTTGCTGCAGTTGTGTTTTCATTTTCCTCCACTGCAGAGCACACAGCCTGGTCGTGCAGTTGTGTTTTCACTCTTACAATGGGCACTGCACTGGGACAATGTAGTTGGGACATCTACCTGCTGGAATATATACGCTTGCTAGCGGCACTGCGCCACTTCATTAATAAGCCAGTTCACTTGCTGTCTGTCAGTGTTGGACACCGAACCGCCTGTCTGTCGTCAAAGCAGCAGTGAAACCTGATGACAACGCTAAGTTGAGTTTTTCATACTTTTCCACACATGGAGATTTCGCTCACTTTTCCATACTTTCCTGTGCAGGAAGCCTGATGAACAGTTTCTAATGGGAAAGGCTCCCAGCTCCCTGCTGTGAGCGGACAGGACAAGGTGAAGACCAAAGAAGCTGAAGTCAACAGCAGAGAGTTTTGTGCGTGTAGCACGAAACCCGTGTGTGAACGCGATCGACGCTCTAAAGCTCAACATGATGCCGGTTTGCTGTTTGCTTTGTAGTTTGTTTTGTTTGCCGACTGTTGTTGTGTGATGCACCGAGTCGCCTGGAAAAGGTCCAACATGAAACGGAGCATCTCGCCAGTTACTGTGGAGGAGAACAAAAGGCTTTCGGTCAATGAATTGATTCTCCTCCTCCTGCACATGTTCACAGGGAGAGAGATAGCCGCCAATCCAATGCCCTGGCCACGCCCCCAACTCCAAGATGGCATTCATTTCAGCGGAGTTCACCGCAGTTTCAGTCGTCCCATCAGCCATTTGAAAGGCCTTTATTTTTGTATAGTCTATGGGAAAAATGCTTCCTGGGCCTATGGGATTCTTTTGCTGCAGTACCTCGAGTGGCCACTGGGAAATATCGGCACGGCGTCATATTGCCAGTTCGGTATCCAGTTCTCATAATACATCCATGGCCCTCGCCCAGCGTTTCTCAACTGGTGAGTTGCGACCCGTAAGTGTGTCACAGAGCTGTTTTGATTGGGTCGCAGCTTCGTGGGGTGTCTTCTTCAATATTCAAATATATATTTAAAAAAAAAATTTATAAAGAAAATGTTGGACATTTATTTTGCAAGACATACAATTCAATTCAATAATTCAAAGAATTTATGTAGTAGTCATAACAGAAAGTGGGCTAGCGTTTTTATTGGTGTGGAATAAATCTGAGTGCTGTGGAATAAACTTGGCTCATGACTTCATGGTGAGATCTGTCGCTCCTGAGTCTCCACCAGTTGAGAAGCACTTACAACAAAATAACAAGGAAATGTGAGTGAAACTGCTGCTTCGACACCCAAGCAACCCCCCTGGACCACTCCCATCCTGCAGCACACGCAATGCATTCCCTCTGTCTGGCTGTTAACCACCAACATCTTTTATCGCTCCCTCATTTCCAAGATGATTCCTGCGATTAGCAGCAGGCAGCGGGGGTTGCCATTCATCATGTGTCACACGCGCCGCTCTATTATTGTGCACCCTCGCCCGCTGAGGAGACGCACGCGCAGCCTCTTAACACTGCGAGGAGAAATTAACTTCACTTCACGGCCTCCATTAAAGTCGCACTGGAACATTCTCGCACAGAGAGAGCGAGGGAGGGAGGGAGAGAGAGAGAGAGAGGAGAAGAGAGAGCTGAAAAACAGCTTGGAAAAGTTCACGGTTTGTGTCTGAAAAAGTGATGGTAGGTCAGGTGGGTTAAATGTAAGAAATCAATTCTAATGCCTTTGGCCTGAATTTCTTTCGCTGTTTTGTTAGCAACTAAAAAAAGAAAGTACATATGAGGATGAACTTTATGAACTAAAGAGGTTAAAATATATTCAACAAATCCAAGTCGTTTGATTCTTGGTTTCACAAGCATTGCAAAATTTAAAAAATGACTATTTTCATGATATTTTCATGGGATTCTCGGGTAAATGCTAAATGGGCAGCACCGATATTGTGCTTTCCAGCACCTTCCCAAAGAACTTTACATTGGCCTCTCATTCACCCATGCACTCACAGGCTCATACACAAATGGGTGGCTGCTGCCATGCAAGGCGCTGTTAGCCCCATTGGGAGCAATTTAGGGTTCGGTTGGAGCCGGGATTCTAACCGCCAACCCTTCGATCGTCAATCTGCGGCCCACTCTACCAACGCAGCCCGTAATGCTGCAATCAGGCAGGTACATGGCACCTATGTGGTCCTACCCGTGCCAAACGGCACAGTCATACAACTGAACTGCAGCTTTGTGAGTTTTCTGCAGATATGAGTCACTGTGAAGTGACCAGAAAGAACATTTTAAAGCCCAGAGGGCATCGAAATCACCACAGGAGACGGCGTCCTGGTTGAACTACACAGCAACATCGCAGCTAAAACAAACAAAAAAGCAGCAGTGCTGCTGGTACTTACATCCCACCATCATCATGGCCACAGAGAAGATCTTCTCGCCGTCTGTGGTGGGAGCAATGTTGCCGAAGCCGATGGTGGTCAGGCTGGTCATGGTGAAGTACAGCGAAGTGATGTACAGCGAGTCTTTGCCAGGGCCGCCCTCCCATTGGCCGGAGCCGCTGGCGTTGTAGCGGTACGGCGAGCCAATGCTAATGGCCAGCTGGTAGAGCCAGCTGTCCATCTTGATGGTGTTGGTGGCCTCGTCGATGACCTCGTAGTCTCCGATGCTGTACCTGTTCAGGTGGCAGAGGGGAAGCAGCACACTGACATCTCTGGCCGACACCAAGTGGGACTGGTGGATGAGGGGCGTTCACACGATCCCTGAGGTCGTTTCCAATTGAGAAACCAGACTGTTGCGTTTTACATGGATGTTGTACGTGACGTAGATGCATCAAGGCAGACAGATGGAATACTTTACTTTAAGTTAAGAAAATGCTTGCAGGTTGAAGATGCTAACAGATCTAAGAAGTTAAAAAAAAACATTTACACTACATATAACATATATACAGTATATACACAGTTTGCCCATCGGCCTCTCACTTAAAGTAACTCATATTCAACCTTGTTGCGTTTCTTTTGCGGCTCTTTTGGAACTGCAACACCAAGGATATTCAAAAAAGTTTGAAAATATTGAAAATATTGAATATTGGGAGGGTTTTTTTTGCATGATGTGGCACATTCTTGAATTAAAAGGATTAATTATTAACTGTAGATAATATGTAGGCAGTTTGACAGCGAAACCGTGTTTTCATTACAGTGAAACAAGTCTCAGTAAGAAAGATGAAAGCTACTTCGCACTCATTTTAAGTAATTGTTGGCTAGCTAGAGTGAAGAAAGAGCGCAAAGTAAATTTGTACGTTGCTTTTCTAGAATTCCCAAGATTTCTTTCCTGCATGAGCATATATACAGTAAATATATACACAATATCAAAGCCTGATTCTACTCATGCATATTAATACAGTTGTCTCACTTGTGTATTGCGTGTGTTGTTAACTCCAGCTGTTAACATAATCGTGGCCTGTCCTTGCATTGTAACAACTAACAAATGAGGCGTCGCTGCTTTTGACGCTCAACATTAATTCAGTTTGGAAATCTATGCACAGTAAACAGTGGAGTACTGTATCTAAAAGCTGCTTTTGTGCCCCTGTAAGCCAATAGTTGCCCTACGGAGGGACTCTGAAGATGTTTCCAGGTAGTAAGAACTGTTCCCTCAGGGCATAAATAAATGAGTTGTTGTGCAACACGGAGAAAAGTTAATAACGACACATGTAAGTAGAGCCGCAGCAGATGCTTTGTAATATACAGGGGAGTAGTGTTTAGCATACACAGCCAATTAGGGAGAGTTTACAAAATGGACAAATTCCCAGCTGCCAGCGGGAGGCTTGGAATGGCACTAAGCTGCGAGCAAATGAGGCTTTTCTCAGTCACTGTGAAAAAAAAAAGTTATTTTTAATGAATAAATAAATATACCAGATGCAAGCAAGCCAGTGAGCGACCAGTCCGAACACACACACCAGCAGGACCAGAACAGCTGCACCGTACTCCAGGTAGTGGTCCAGTTTCCGGGCCACCCGGCCCAGACGCAGCAGGCGGACCACCTTCAGGGAGCTGAACAGGCTGCTGATGCCCTGAGGGGGGGGATTAGAAGAGGGACAAACGCGGGGTTATTACAGGACGGAGGAAAGTTACTGTGAAAATGGAAGAAGTACATTAAAAAAAAAGAGTGAAAACTTTTCGATTTGAAGCATGAAGAATGCATCACAGCAAGAAGGTTGCAGGTTCGAATCCAGGGCCTGAGGCCTTTCTGTGTGGAGTCTGCATGTTCTCCCGGCGTCGGCTGGGTTCTCCAGGTTCTCCAGCTTCCTCACACACTCCAAAAACATGCATGCGAGGTGAATTAGGAACTAAATTAAGCGTAGGTGTGTATGTGAGTGTGAATAGTTGTGTGTCTCTATGTGGCCCTGTGATGAAGTGGCCACTGGTCCAGGGTGTCACTCTGCCTTCACCATGTGACAGCTGGGATAGGCTCCAGCAAACCCCCAGGACCCTGAGAGCAGGAAGAAGCAGGTATTGATGGATGGATGGATGGATGATGATGGTCAAGCAAGACCATCATCATTGAGTGGACTGGCCAGGAGACGTTTAAAGTGGCGGTATATCATTTCACCACTAGATGTCGGGCTTTCGCACTTCACGCAAACCGAAACAAACCGTCTCTCTGCCCATCCCCAGCAGGCTCTGACGCAACGAGCCTTGAACCTCCACTGAGCAAACATAACAAGGGATATAATGTGACCATGTCAAGTGACAGCTAAGTACAGACGCCGCAAGGAGAGGACGTTAAGAGCTGGGGCAACAGAGGCCGAGTGGCAGATTGTCCTCTGGTTCGATCCAAAGAAGGGGAACACTGGAGCACTCTGTGCTACATTGACTTGTATGAATGACTCTATATAAATACATTTACAATACATGAATGCAAGGCTTGTGTCAGCAGGAGCATCTGACGTAAGAACATATGACAAACTAAACATGTGCTTGGTGTGAGTGAATGATAGTTGGAGGACCTGGTTTGAAATTAGTTGTGTACACAGTTTAAAAAGAAAGTCCCAAAGTCCAACAAGCTGTAAAACATGCACAGCTCATTTAAGCAATGACTCACGGGAGTCAAACTCATTTGCGCTGAGAGCCAAAACAGCTTTGTGAACTTTATGTTTACTCTCAAAGGGCCTTTTATAAATGCAATGCTGTTACCACTCCATCATATACTGTCTCCGCATTACAAAAAGGTTTAAAGTTACCGGCGCTGTAAGTGCTTTGCAGAGGTGTGTTTAGAGACCCAACCATCTCCGTCTAACCAAAAAAAGTTCATAACCTCGACCAAAAAAAAAAGACCTTCTGAATAAATGTCTCTCTTTTTGGGCTTGAGGAGATTTTGGGAGTCGTAAACTTGCAGACTTTTCGGGGACTCATTCAAGTTGATGACACAAGATCAGTTTGAATGACTTCAACACAGCTCAGCCCAACAGCAAAAACATACCACAACCGTAACACACACAATAATACAGAGTGAAGAACCCCAGAAGCAGGAGGCTGCTGCTCTCCTGACTGCAATGAGGCATCAAATCGAGACACATTAGGGGGAAAATAGCAGAAAAACACAACTGGAGCCTCAGCCCAAACGGCGGCACTGACTCCGATGGCCAAAGTCCCGTCATTCTAGAGTACAGGAGGAGTTACAGTGAGCAGAAAGGCCTTCAGCGTCAACAGCGCGACGCATTTTAAACCTTATTTCACACGTCAGTGCGCCTGAATGAGACGTGACAAAGCGAACGGCTCTTTGGCTTATTTTGGCCGAACACGACGGTGCGCTGAAAGAAGAAGGGGTCCGTTTAAAAGCTGTAACGCGGCTGCAGGGGATTTACAGCCACCATGAAACTCAGTCACGTAAGTGCAGAGACCTAAACACCAGAGCTTTTATCTGCTGCTTTAAGTGCTGCTCACTTAAATTTAAATTTCAACGATTTGACTAAACTCACCCTGAAGTCTGTGTGTGCGTTTTTCCGCATCTGTCTCTTTTACAGCAATTGACAGGAATTACAGATTTTTTTTTTTTTTTACCCTCAATGACTTCACTGCACATCTCGCTTCTGCACTCAGCAAAACGTTCAACAGATTGCAGTTTTATGAACGCACCGTTAAGCTGGAATATTACGTTTCAAGACGTGATGGGGGCGAGGCGGGAGATGCCGCATAGATCAACAAAAGAGACGACATGAAGGGCATCTAGCAGATGTCAGGACAGAAAACTCACTTTTCTGCTGGGAATAACAAAAAAATGACAGTTGTGTGGGAACATAGTCAAATTATTTCGTGTTTTCAATTGTTAGCAATAAAAATAGTTAATACAATTAGCATTTACACTACTAGCGTTTAACGATGGTGGATCTCATGCAATATGTGTTCAACACTGTCTACCAATCAGTCCATCTATCTATCTATCTACTCATCTATCTACCTAGCTACCCATCCATCATCCATCCATCCATCCATCCATCAATTGATCATCTATCTATCATCCATCCATCTAATAATCGATCATATATCATCTATCCATCATCTATCATCAATTGATCATCCATCTATCATCCATCCATCCATCCATCTATCCATCTTCTATCATCCATCCATCTTCTATCATCCATCCATCCATCTATCAATCGATCATATATCATCCATCCATCATCTATCATCAATTGATCATCCATCTATCATCCATCCATCCATCCATCTATCCATCTTCTATCATCCATCCATCTTCTATCATCCATCCATCCATCTATCAATCGATCATATATCATCCATCCATCATCTATCCATCAATTGATCATCTATCTATCATCCATCCATCCATCTATCCATCCATCTTCTATCATCCATCCATCCATCAATTGATCATCTATCTATCTATCTATCATCCATCCATCCATCTATCAATCGATCATATATCATCCATCCATCATCTATCCATCAATTGACCATCCATCTATCATCCATCAATCCACTGATCATCTATCCATCCATCCAACTATCTCTCCATCTATCCATCCATCTAGCCGTCAATCCATCTAGCTATCAATCCATCTATCCATCAATCCAGCCAACTATCTCTCTATCTATCCATCCATCTATCGCAGTGATCACTGCATCATTGCTGTGTGTGCGATGGAAGACCACCGTTGTCGAGCCACCACCAAAAATCTCTCCAGGATGGTTGATGGTTGTCTCCGTGTCTGAAACGGTCAACAATAATCCAGAGTGTGTGGCGGCCTGCGTGCCCAACACATTACTTTCCCCCGGAGCCAATTTTCACAGAGTTATTTTCCCAGCTCAGCCGGCCGACCCACAGGGCCCTCGGACTGTTAATACCCTGTTGTACACCACAAACTTCCTCCCCAAAACCGAGCCGGCTAAAGTAGAGGCTCCAAATAAATAAACAGAAGCGATTGTTTTCAACCACGGGAACAGCTGCCAGCGCCCCGAGGCACCCGCACACTCGGCACGATTCGTTTTGAGACAATTAACAGAGCCGAGTGCTCGGAGCAGTGGGGGCCGAGGCTGCGCGACCTGAAGCTGAATAATTCCAAGTGAGGAAAGAGGAGGAGCGAAAGTTTATCTGCCCCCAAACCCACTTCATTTACCACAACGACAAGAAAATGGTGAATAATAAAAGTTTTGCAGCAGAGTGAAGGGCGAGACCGGTGGAGCGGCTCTGCACCGCCTCCGTCAAGCTCCTCGGCCACCACTGAGCCAGGGCTCTTTACCAGCTCAATTTTAACTCCGCTAACAGGCCTGAGCTTCTGGCTTCCTGCTTCCCTCTGAAGACTTGATCTCACCCTCGGAGTGTTTCTCTTTCATTATTATACGAAGACTCGCGCTCTCTTGTGAAGAGTTCGCCTGTCGGCAGAGTTCAACATCTCTCCGTCTTATTTCTCTCGAACATTTGATCCAGCCGGGATCCCAGTTGGAGCCCTCTTCCAGCTAAACTGCAATCTCTTTGGTGGACAGGATTTTTTTTACTTGCAAAGGGAAGGCATCCCTTAAAGACACAGTCTCTTATATCATAATGTAACAAAAAAAAAAAGAAAAAAGATTTTAAATCATTCAAAATGTGGCACTTAAAGGTCCAGTGTGCAAAATTTGGCTTAATCTCTGATTTTTATATTCGGAAAAGCTTAACATACTGCCCATAAATACATAAATAAAAGTGTATACTCACAGTACAATAACTACTACCCTACCACAGTTCTTACACGTACATAAGAATATCCATAGATATGTGGACAATCCAGCTGACTGACTGCGTTTATATTTAGGGCGACTGCTCACGTCCTCAAATAAACCAACGAAGAAGAAGGTGGACGAGGTATCCAGGTTTGTGCTCGCAGGCCACTGGCAAACTCAAGAGAGGGAGGGTAAGGACTCCCTGCGGGGACTTAAGGGAAAGAGCGCTGCAATCTAAAATGTAACCACTTGATGTCGCTGTTCCTTCCCAATATCCTCCAAATAATACACAATTCTAAGTGTAGTTAAGAGTAGCGTTGAGAAATGATAGGAAATCAGGCCCCATTTGCAGTACAGATAATAAGGACCTACCCAAGGTTGAGCCGGTTGCTCATCCAAACTTTTTCCAATCGATGGAAACCAACCTTTCCTGAAATGCACTGCAGCTAATTGCCATTGCAGGAAGATGGGCGGCAACACAAAGTGACGACACTACGCAGAGCATATTCCACAATGGATGATTTGCTCCAAATCAATTTCCATGTTTTCCCTGGGTGGATTTGTGTTGACAATGCATTACTGAAAAGCAGGTCAAAGCGAAACACAAACACCCTCGCAGGGTTTTCCTCAGGGGACCCTACGTGGTCGTCTCACGCTTGATGCTCGTGCTTCACATTGTGGCCGCGGCATGACAACGACGACGACGACAAAAGCGGCGACAAAATGGGTCCAAATTGGTGTCGAGGAGGTGAAATTCTTGCCGGACGTTTGGAGATTTTTGTTGCGTCATGGTACAAAATCCACTGCTAAATTTCAGTAAAAATTGATTATTTTTCCATTTTAATGTCACTGGGTCTTAAAAAAAAAAGAAAAGTCAAACATAAGCTTTTCTTATTTTTTTTCCATCCACTTTTTAAACCACAACATCCACCCGTCCTAGCAAGATTTAGCTTTCACAAGTTCATTGCAACACATCAACTGACAAAAACCTCGGCTCCCAACTTGGTTCAGACTAAATATGACGACGGATGAATGAATGAATGAATGAATGAATGATAATAAAATAAATGAAACTGTTCAAATGTCAGTGTGCTGGCACACAGAATACACAATTTTGAATGAATGTTAGTCGATCACCCGTAACACGCAAACCAAGAACACGTGCAATCTATATTCTATAAGCGTGCATATGCAATTTAGTGCCTCTTATTTGACATTTTAGTGAATCAGGCCCACTGACTGGCTGGTGGGAGC
The DNA here is from genome assembly GCF_046127955.1 of Nelusetta ayraudi. Taxonomy (NCBI): domain Eukaryota; kingdom Metazoa; phylum Chordata; class Actinopteri; order Tetraodontiformes; family Monacanthidae; genus Nelusetta; species Nelusetta ayraudi. The sequence goes on from NW_027466071.1 coordinate 3,051,153, forward strand.
ATTTGCAGTTATGTAGCTGAGCCAAATGCTTTAAATTTGTCTGATTGGAAGTAATTTACCAGCGAGTCATTTAAAAGAAAGTAATCAAAATGAATTTAGGGGGTGGATGAAGTGTGAAAATGGCAAATCTTTGAAATCCACTTAGCACACATTCAATCATCAAAGAACAACTCACAAGCATGCACACGCGCACGTTCACACACACACAGTCTTAGTTTTAATCAGCAGCCTCTTTGTGGCAGCAGTGGGACTATTTTTGATACTTATTTTCATGTTGAGCATAAAATGAACAAAACAACGTTTGTGCGACATCCACCTTAATCTGTGAAGATACATAAATGATAAACCCATGATAAATGATCCTCTTTGAAACGAGCACTTACACAACAATGCAGCATTGCTCTCAATACACGCAGTGATAAGAAACTCAATTATTTTTTTCTACCAGTCGTCCTCTAATCTGCTGACATCTTCTCCGCCCAATACTCTGCACGATTCTATCAGAAATTGTCGTATCTGCATACTCATTAAGCCAAACGCACTCAATTGGAATTGTGTATTTTCTCTCTTTTTTTGCCCATGTGACCGTCGCTGTGACTGTGTGTCCCCTTAGTAGATCGGCGTTAGCATTAAATAAGTTTGTGTCCGTTCTTCTGCGTGCAAACCTCGAGCAATTCAGACCCTAAAATCTTTTGTTCAAACAGAAGCTGTGAATCTCTGCAGTGATGAAAGGTTTCCCGCATCCAATTCTTAAACTTTCCCCTGAACAATTTTGTTACACTTTAATCTTGATCTGCTCGTTAACCCCCCCCCGATAGGACCGTGGCAGGGCCTTGGCCTGGGCTCACACTCCTGTCTGATGCCACCAACTCAGCCAGCCCCCTCGCTGGCTCCCTGCTGCCCCAGCTTCAAAGGGCCGCCCCCCACCCCACCTCCCCACAGGACCCAGACGCTCCCCAGCTTATATGTAAATGCCTCTAAATTAAGTAGCCGCGGGACTGCGCAACAGAGATGAAAAGAGCATGAGTCAAGACCGTGCAACGCATGTAAAATCAGGGCTCATAAGCACCTGCTTTTCAAAAGGAAAAAAACTCCTCATAGCGGAGGCTACGCATCCGTCGGGCTACTGTTATTATTTTGCATCGCGGCAACACGCTGGTGTGGATCCCCTTCATGTGTTTTCATCACTCAGTCTAAATTTGTCAGCTTTCGGGCAAAAGAGCACTGTGATGTAATTACACGTGTTGGATGTTAGACGGTCACATCGCACTACCACAATTTTTTTTTTTTTTTTTTTTTTTAAATCAGGCGTTTTTTCACCAATTCAAATATTCGGACCTGAATAAGTTTGAGATATTTCAGCGCTACCACACAAAGTTTTTTTGTCATTTGTCAGATGAATCTTTATTATCTGTACTTGGCAGAGAAAATGAACAGACATGAAGTATTTGAGCAGACGAATGAGGCAAATGAGCCACTTCTAATTAGCAACAAGCAGGAAAGAAGGAATCAATCAATGCCGGGAAAGTTTCTGTCTGACACCACTAGGGGGGTGAGGGGGGTGTTTGAAAATCTCCCATGGTGGCAAACACCAGGATCAATCGCCACTGAGGTTTTGATGCTGCAGCATTTTTATCACACCAGCAAGAGGATGACGGTGGAAACAGCACCAGCTATAGGGCAGTGAAAGACATTGCAGTGACATAGCAAACTTCCACTGAGCTCGACTTGCATACATTAAAGGTTGAGTGAGTAATACAGCAACATCAAGTGGTTACATTTTACATTGCAGCACTTGTACACTGCCCTTCCTCTCACCCCTCACCCCTCCCGAGCCTGCCAGTGAACTACGGTGGCCTGCACACACAAACCTGGATACCTCGTTCACCTTCTGCTTCATTGTTGTTGTTTTTTTAAAGACGCGAGCATCCAACCTAAACACAAAACACAATGTCAGGCAGCTGGATTGTCCACACCAGGCTTCCTTAGAAATATGGCAGCTAACTGGCAGCAAGACCCTTGATCTATGGATATTCTTATGTGGGAAAAGTCATTAGGAAAACCAAATAACCTTTATTGTACTGCGATTGCACACTTGTATGAATGTTTTTATGGGCAGTATATTAAGCTTTTCCTAATATACAAATCACAAATCAAGCCAAATTTCACATACCAGAACTTAAAGTCACTGCATGCCAGAGCAAGCCTGCTATTTTTGAATAGAAACACCTCATTTAGATGAGCAATAAGTGAGAGATTGTTTCCGGGCAGCAAATCTCACTCAATGCAAGGTGAAGTGGAGGCACACTGATGCACTGATGCATTGTTTCCCCCAAAGAAGGGTGTAGCCTGTTTTATACCCTCAAAATCAAATCAGCTTTGTTTGTACAGCACGGCCTCATAACAAGGTTACCTCAGAGCATATTGCAGGTCTAGACAACGAATGCATAGGTCTGCTGTTCAACCCCCAGAGAGGAAGCATCGAGGAGTCAGCGGCGAGAAAGAAAAAAAATAAGTGCTTTCAGAAGAGCGAAACCTCAAGTGAGACCCCGGTGGCAACGCTGAAGATGGAAACTTTGAAGCTGCACAGCGATGGCCGAAAAAGGCTGTGCACTTCTTTACAGCTTTTAGTGTTAAAGCTAATGGAACAACAAGTCATAACCACCAGTGCGTCAGAACATCTCCTCCTGGTAAAACATCTGGCCGAGTGAAACACAGTCAACACAACATCTATGGTGCTCTGGAAACAAATGTATGTTCAAAAGAAATTCTCGTTTATATACGTATTTTATATTACGCATGTTTTAAGTTGCTTTGTCATCCTCCTTTTTCAGTTTTCCACCTTTAATTGCACAGAAATGCTTCAAATCAAGGTGTGCTGAGGTTGGGAGGCGTGTTTTTATTTACAGGAAAAAAAAGCTGGACTTTTCCCTTTATTAATGTTTCCCACAAACAGGAAAAGCGCTGACAAACGTTCACAGAGTCGCAAAAAACAAATTATCTGTGGATGCACAACTTTGATGTGGAGTCATGGCGCTCAGTGCATCACATATACAGCCAATTAGACTATATAAAGAAAACTATTTCTGAGCAGCCATATGTTGTGTCTTGAGGAACAGAGATAGAGCGCCGGAAACAAATGCAAGGCTGGCGTGGGCAAAAACAAAAGGAGAAGAGGGAAAAAAAAAAAAAAATCAGAGTTGAGCCAGGGTTGAATGGAAAGTTTAGTTTCCTGTGACCGCGACAAAGCTGGATTCAGTTGGAGGTGAGATATTGCAGTAATACGCTAAATAAAGTAGTTGATAACAGTCGATAAGGTATTTCTAAATTAATCCAAACAAACTGAGTAAATTCAACTACTTGGATGAAAATGTAGAGTAATAGTTCTAATAATTGAAATTCCTGAGGGAAAAAAAATGAGGAAAATGAGGAAAAGCTTCCCACAAATGAGTGACTTGCTACCTGAGAATAATTGCATCCTTTCGTGAACAATGCACTGGGGTTTGTCATTTCAGGTCAATATTTCAATACAGGGAGCCCTCATTTTGGGGAAAGTGTCTCATTATTCCGAGTCAAGCGGAACAGCAGCAGAAAACCCCACGATTTACTAACCAAGGCTGGAGGCTCCGCCCCCTTCAGACGACACCACTGAGCATCGCACATCCTGAAGATCCATGTTGGCTGATACAAGTTGGAGTAGAGCGGCACTCCTTCCACGCCAGTTCCTTGAGAAGCAGCTTCCCCTTCCCCCCGGCCGGCCCCTCCCTCCATGTTAACACTGCCCTCTGTCCCAACAGCCCGACGCTCCGCCCCCCTCCCGGCCTCGCCGGCAGTGGCGGAGGCAACACGCACAAAGGTCAGGACGCATTAGACCTTTAGTGAGCTGCCGTCACGCTGCGAGCTCCCCGTCGGCCTTCCGCCCTCCTCAGCAGGTTGCTGGGGGAGCCGGGGGAGGGCGTGCGTGTGTGTGTGTGTGTGTCCACCCCACCAGAACCCGGGGGAACATCATCAACAACTCCTCGTGAGAGTCTCTCTCTCTCTATCTCTCTCTCTCTCTCTCTGTCCTGTTGTGTTGCCGTTTCTGCCTAATTGAAATAATGGAATTGTGAAATTGTTGCATTTGTGCGTCCAGCTGGGGTCGATAGTGAAGGCCACTGAGAGGTCGACCCCCAGGGAGCTCAGACACTCCTCATGAGTCCACCAACAAACAGAAAAGGTTATTTATTTCTGTTAGTGACAATAAACATAAAGTTTCACTTTAAATTAATTCAATTTTGCACCTGTATAGAGCTCTATACAGCGAAGAACGTGGAGCTGAAGATGGAACTTGTAAAGAGGAGTCTGGAATCGTTTCAGACAGATCACACCAAATAGACCCTTTGTGATGTCACTCGGGGCACAACCTCCCTCAGTTCAGTAAATACAGCCCTGGCTGGGTTTTGTTTCATCTCGTTCCAATAATATCCCAGAGTAACTATAGCAGGAGGCTAAAACTAGGCATTCTTGCAGGGAGGCTGAATTCACCATTTCTGGAGATCTATAGCGTTTAATCATCAACAAACGGTGCCACTTTGCTCCACTGACATCAAGGACAAAGAACAGACAAGGATGTTCAGAGGGTCTTTCTGCAACTATTAGTCAGTTCTAAAGCCACCACCCAAAAGTAGAGGATGCTGAGGAGCTACGAGGTCTTCACAGATGGACAATATTCATACACTGTGTGTATTCACATATGGTGCACAGGTCGACAGCGACGTGATGTCACAGCTTGGCCCCGACTTGGCAGAATCTTGAAATCTTGCGTTAACACGCCGTCGCACTAAAAATACTTCCTGCGAGCTTCAGCCACCTGAGACTCAGTCTGCAACAATAGGCTGGTTTGTTTCCATCACATTCAGCCGCCGTCAGGCGCCCACTCACTGTCCTCAGTCTGCCTCCGTCTCCCCCTCCGTCCCACCCGGACGGGAAAAAGCAGCAGGGACCAAAAAACAAACAAAAAAACATCAATTTAGCAGAGAGGGGAGGAGAGCCGGTGGATGGGTCGTCTGGAGCGGCTGGAAATTTACGTGCCATTGATTTCCTCTCCGTCCGTCTCCGACTGCTGTTTAAAAGGCTGAAACCGAGAGCGGCACCCACCCAGCAGGTTCCCTCATCGAACCCGTCGGTGAGCAGGCTGCGAGGGGTGGGGGATGGCGGGGGCGGGGCCGAGAGACACCTGAACCCAGACGCAGCGCCGTCCTGCCTGCACACCTGCTGGAGGATCCACAGTGCAGCCGACCAGCGTGCTAACCCTGAGCAAAGCTAACACTGTCTTCTCTCATTATCAGCTTGTTTATTTTGATGCTTTAGTGTGCTGGTGGAATGAGCCTCAGGGTTGCCATTACTCTTTGAAACCTTAATGCACGTCCACATGCAGCACGTTTTTATTTACCCATATTTTTTATCTTAAAGAGGAGCCTAGGTGGGTGTTTTTTTTCTTCCACAACAATTGGACATGTTGTTGCTGGTTTGAATCTGCTTCATCACTGTTTCTCTGTGGTTGTGCTATTGGGCAAGACTCTCTTCACTCCAATAGCCCGTTTCAATTCAATTCAATTCAATTCAATTCAATTCAATTCAATTCGATTCAATTCATTTCAAAGACAAGTCAAACCCTGCAGAGGGAAGGGGAGGCGTCCACTCAGCCTGACTATAACCCATCAATCAAGGCTGTGAGAAAGAAACACCAGTAACACGGATTTCGGCCCAATTCAGAGCAAATAAGATAAATGGTGGCCTCAGATCTACAGGAGGAGAACTGTACGATGGAAACATGGACCAACAAATAGTCACGGTAGGAGAGAACTGGATTCCAAACTGGATAAGCAACATTGTGGACTAATGTACGCTTGGCTAGAAGGGGAGAAATAATCCAGCTGGACGGTGAAAAAAACAACTAATAGTTCAGCGGGACGACTGGAGTCCTTCAACGACCAAGGCAGGCGCCAACAAGACGGTCCTCACAAAGGAGGGCAAGAAAAGAAATACAAGAAGTTCATGAAGGTGATTCAAGCACAGCCAAATAAGCAAAGGATAAAAGAGTCGGATGCAGAGCAAGGCAGGGTGTGAAACTCTTTGTATTGATGCTCAGTGGAGTTGTGTTCTGATCTTAACATGATTATTTTCTGAAGAAAACAATTACAACAGACGGTCAAATTCTCATGTGATTAAGCCTCTATTGGCAATAATACAATAACTCAAGTCTGAGCATAAACACACGCCCACAGACGGCTCATAAGCATGTGGACGCAGAAAGAGAAACAGTCTTGCTTTTGTGATCAAAGTACAGGCGCATGCGATGATGAAATGTTCAAATGTAAATAACAATCAAGAAAGTCACCACTGCATTTGTATAAAACTCTTCCTGTTGTCATCAGAGGCCACTAAAACTCCTCTTCTCAGACTGAGGTCCCATTAATTCAGCGGGAAATCAAACAAATCTTGGACTTTGGGCAAAATTGACATATGGCACCAATATTGGAGGAGCAAAAATTCCTCTGCAAAATTACCATAAGAGGTCATGGAGATATGAAACAGGCAGCAGGTCTGAGAAGCAGACATACTGCATCTCCCAACAGCTGCTTCCTCAAAGTAATTAAACAATAAATCCACTGAAGATCAATGTGCTGTCTCAAAGCTGTTGGGCAAGCAGTTGAACTCTGGTTCTCTTTGTGGATCTTCAAGGCGGAACAACACTGTTTCATACTAATAAAGCAATCTCCTCCTCCTCCCCCAAAAAATCTGCGAAACATTGTAAATACAAGTTATTGGACAAGAGGTCGATATGATTCACACTCAATACAAAACAGCGCCGGTGGGGTTTCTACCTGGCAATGGATTTCTCATCAGCTAGATACTTGTGTTGATTACTGCTAGCCTAGCAACTCCAATGGAAACCATCTGACAAGAGCCTTGACCTTCAATACAACTATAAACCAGGCTTCCCTGCATTAATATGAGCTCTTAAAAGTTTACTGAATTTCAACGATGCATTTTAGAGCATCAAATAAAATACACTGGAAAAGAAACAACAAGTATGTCTCCGATCAACTTTGGGAAGTGGGACCTTCTGATTGCCCCCAAAGTGAACCTTATGAACCCGACCAAAACCTTGTCCAGGCAGTTGAACAAGTAGCATTCCAGGCTACACAGCACTGTACTCAGAGTGTAGCACATCTAATGTCATCTAATCAAGTTCACGATGAGATGATTCACGCTCCAGCAATTGCTGGGGTCCTGAAATGCTTCCAATTGATGGAAGCAACATCTAACTCCATCCACCTGATTTATACCTGCGGTTGAGGGCCATTAAATCATAATGTGTGCCATTGAACAGGTATGGAAAAACAAGATCAGTGCATGATTGCAAAGATAGTCACATATTGTGTATTTGCCCAATATAGCCATGTCTGCTCACTGCAAAGCTCCAAAACCCAGCGAGATAGGTCTACAAGAAACCTCATTGGCCCCTTGTAGCTGAAAAACCAATCCCAATGTCAGATCTACTGGAGAGTCAGGCGAACCCTACCTCATCCACGTTCTCAAAGGCGTTGATGATGTCATAGGGCAGACAGGACAGCAGGTCTATGACAAACCAGGTCTTCAGGTAGTTCATGCGGATCAGCTTGGGGTCCGAGATGACCTCGCCGCCTGGTCCCACGAAGGTGGTGTGGAAGTTGAGGACGATGTCCACCAGGAAGATGACGTCCACCACACTGTCCAGCACCAGCCACACAATGTTGTTCTGCTTGGTCTTGAAGGAGACGTTGTACGGCACCATGATGGCCGTGTAGAAGGTGAGGATGAGGATCACCCAGTCCCAGGTGGTCTTGAAAGTGCAGTAGTGGAGGATGATGTGGGGAGGCGTCTTGGGAGCCTCCTGCTTGTACTGTGGTAGGATGTCGGAGTTCAGCTGCAGAACCTGCAGGGGTGTGGGAGAAGGTTTCATCAGCGAGATCTTTCCTCATCTTTCATCAGGGAGAAAATCTGAGGAGGGACGACGGTGTGGGTACATCAAGCAAAGGGAAAATTCTGCTGGAGGAAGGGATGGCTTGGTTACGAAGGTAAAGTACAGAGGAAAATGCAGGTATTTTTAAGTAAGTAAGGGAGTTTGTTTTACTGGCTTCAGCACTGCAAGCTGTGTTTCTACTCAAAGACAGTTTGGAAAAAAAGCAACATTCATTCATTCCCACTTTTTGGGAATGTAGTCAAATCCATAATGTTGGATTATTGTGGGTCTTTGTTTGGTTTTAGCTTGGTGTTGTTTTGAGCTGGGCAAATCTATGTTGTAAATCATTAAAAATGTAAATAAAACTTTATTTTTTTAAAAAGGAAATAATGTTATTTTCAGCATAAATGCTCAAGTTTGAAATATCCCATCTACATATTATAATGGTAACAATGAGCGATTATTCTAGCGGCAGCCTCCTCCCAGAGCCAATCAGTTCTCTGGGGTTTCGGCAGACAGGAAGGACAAAAAAAGAAAGTGAGAAAACTAGATTTAATTAGTGACGCAGATGAAGGAGATAAACGGGGAATAATAAAAGAGGAGAAACTGGTAATTCCACCCCTTTGCGACCTCTGCGTGTAGAGACGAGGAGAAAAAAAGAACGACATCAAAATGCTGTTTATCCACTTTTCTTTTCATCTGCATTCATCTCTTTTGCCACACTGTAAAAGCTCCCCGTGCCAAAAAAAAAAAAAAAACAAAACTGCAGGATGAATAAATTTGCCTTGAAATGAGACGTAGACAGAAGACGGCACAAAATGAGGGGAACGAAGATCAGAGTTGACTGGAGAAAATAAAATGCATAGAAAATGTTGCGGTGTTGATGAGTGCCCCCCCCCCGGTGAGCTCCGGCCTCTCCTGCAGGAGTCAGCCTGCGTTAAATCCCACACAGCAGATTGGTTTCCTCAGCAGGAGATGCCCGTGCACACACACACACACACACACACACACACACACACACACACACACACACACACACACACACACACACACACACACACACACACACACACACACACACACACACACAACGTTCCGCTCATCTTTAACTGCATATTATTCTGTTTGTATCGAGCTACTGCACGCATTATTTGGACCTTTATTAATACAGACAGACAGACAGACAGACAGACAGATAGACAGATAGACAGATAGATAGATAGGCTAATATTCATGCTAATTCAGATAGAACTTTCTCACGATTGCTGCCGTTTCCAATTCCTAGAATTGTGCAAAACCTGAATATGGCAATAAAAAAAACTGGTGATGGAAACAGCTAAACTTGGACAAAAGATAATTTTTCCCAAATTTGGAAAAAAAATTTCAGACGGACCCATATAGAGGAATATCGCAAAAGTGTCATGGAGTGCAGACATGACGTGAGACTTTTGCGATACATTTTACGTCTATGGATACGTGTGAAAAACCACCTCATGAGAGCGTCAAAACCTTTGAGCCATATCGGAGAAGTTTTTCCAAGTTTTCCAAGTGTTTCAATTCCCAGTTTTGCGCATTTCTCTGGGTCATGGAAACGCAGCTATGGTGAGACACAGGCCGATGTTGAGTATTCAAGCAGCCAAAACACTGAATCAAGGATCCCCTTGCAGCACCAGAGTTGCGTCTCCGCTGATCTCAGATCACCCGAGCTGCCAGTCATTAGTGACCCTGGTCAGGTTCAATATCTGCTGCTGTAGGGTGAGGACAGGGAACGAGGAAAACAAGAGAGGGGTGGGGTGGGGGGGAGAGGACGTTTGAAAAAGTGGCTTGACTGGGACACTCGACGGCGTCCTCGACACAAGACGCCAGCTGTGCCTTTCACACGGAGCAGATGGATCACCTGCGACGTGTGTATGGAGTGCGCCCAGGACATTACGCAACCTCTTCCTCCAGTGGCAGGAGAGCCGAGATGGAGCGCGAGCTCGTGGCGGCTTGTTTAGCCTCTCTGCTTCTCCCAACCGACACGCTGTCTTCCGCCGTCACCGCACTCTCCCCTTCCTTCACTTTGCATCCCTTCCTTCATCCATCAACGTTTTTACTTTCCATAAAAAGTAAAGGAGACAACTTCCCACCCTTTTTTTTTTTTTTTTGTTTTCAGCTGTTTGACTTCAACTTCTCGATGTGTATCCCTTTCAGCGCAGTCTGATTCGTTTTGCAAAAAGGTCAATAAAAGCCACCAAAAGAAAAAGAAGCTTCTTTTCAGGAGAGACACTCAGCCTTGGAGTCGTCTTGCCGACGGGCGAAAAGCAAGTCGGCGTCGCAGCGTGTCATGCCAGTGAATTATGCTTCAGACTGGCGAAATGGCAGCGTCATAAATATTCAAGCGGTGATTAATAATTATGACAGGGAACAGCAGTGATTCTGTTGAGAGCTATAATTGGACCTCAATAAGGCAGAAAGTGGCCGAGATCAAACAAACAGCAGTGCGGCGCGGCGCCAAACAATGCTGTCCAATGTGATTAGACTCATATTGAAGCAGCATTTTCCCGGTATTGTTGCAGTGGTCAGTGTCGTCTGAGCCTCCGCTGATGAAACCAGTCAAAGCTCAAAAGGCCTAATTATAATTACGCCCTTTTTATGATCAAGCTTTTATGATATCAGCGCAAGCGACGCTAATGACTTTGCAAATAAATGCGCGCAGCTTCCTGCTGGGCTTGGGTTATATTGGGTGAGACTCTCAGCGAGCCAAGAGCAAAGCTCGGTGGCGCTAGTGGCACAGAACCACCTGACCACCTGAAATTTGTGAGAGACACCCAACCCTCACACAGCCTGCCGTCTTTGGCAGGTTAGCAAGTGAATGTGTGGGAATTTGCCTCCCTGCTTGCACGCAGTCATACTTTTTTAAATTGGAAATCAAACAAGGCCGCATCATTTGTGCAGCGGCAGGAAGAACTTTTTCTGAGATGTCAAAACTTTATTTTTGACCTGTGGCCTTTCGTAGAACGTGGAGGTTTTCCCCTGGCAATGATACACCCACCGTGACACTAGTTGCACTAAAGAGTTGGATTATCATATTGTCAATTAGCTGACAAACCTTAAGGAGTTCTACTCTGACTATATTTGTATTTACTTTTGTATTTTTTTTCTCTTTCTTTCTTTTATTTCATCTTTTGTCTTGGAGCTCAGTTGCCTGTTGCCAGGCCTCAGGCAGGGGGATCGAACCCACAACCTTCTGAGCTGTCAGCCAAAACCACTGCACCACTCTGTTGCCCAGAGGTAAAAAACATATTTGAATTTGAAAAATTTTAAACATTGAAATCCGAGACCAGAACTTGAATCTCCAAACTCATTTGCCACCGCTTCCTGCCCTCTTTCTCTGCCTTCTTGCCATGCATAATTCTTTCTTTCCTCTCCCCTATTAAATTCATCACTTCCTCTCTCCTCTTCCTCGGCTACCTCGCTTTCATCTCGCTCATTGCAGCAACTCTTTTTATCTGGTCTCCGCTCCATCCTCTCTTTTTAACTTTTTTTCCCCCTCCTCTTTCATCCGCCCCTCCGCCCGGATCACCTTACAAACTGCCCTGAGAGCGGCGCTCCAAACACCCCCAACACCTCACACGCGCCAGCGCACAGAAAGAAAAAAAAATAATACGAGTGGGTGAAACTCAAACAAAAATTGTGATGAAAAGGCAACACACCCCATGAATAAATCAGGTGTGCCAGACCTCGGCCGGTGGAAAGTGGCGAGCCATCTTCCTCCACACCACATGAAATCCATTTTCTAAATTTCCGGCAGCAGTCACAATCAGACAGAGTGCCCCGCAGCAGCCTGCTTTTGGCTCTTCACCCAACATGAAATATTCACGTCACCCGCAGCCACCAGGAGCTCGCCAGCAGAGAGAGCGCCGCTCTCTGTGTCAAACAAGCGGAGCTGCGGGAGTGTTGGCATGTGGGAGGAGGAGACAACTGAGGGAGCCACTGCACAGCCGCATCTCTCTTCCAATACATGAACTACAGTTGGGGATTGTAACTGTTGTGTACCATGAACTTCGAATACGCAGTTCATTTTTTCATTCGGAATCGCAAACTACAAAATGTCGTATGTTCCGGGGTTTGACCGTGTCCGTCCTGGTCCAGCTGTGACCACCAGGTCGTGTTGCGACGTCTGTGTGAAGTTCGATGGAGGGAAAATAATGACAGTTGACAAAGATTTTTAGTTGGTCCTCACGTAAACCTGGCAAATATGTAAAACTTTGCCATTATGAATAATCTCTGTTAGGGTTTGGGTTACATATGCAGTATAAATTATATACGTTTTACATACGTTATGTATATGTATAAAACGTCAACATCCAATAATGGCCCACTGGTTACAACTTTGGTGATTTTATTTTGGTTGTGCTGCAGCTGAAAAAGAAAATAAATATATCCTAATGAATAATACTGAGAGCAGCAAAGCTGTTAAAAAAAATGATCCAGTTTCTCATCGGGACGTCTGGTCAGTTCAGTCCAGGTTATTCTGACACGACTTTGTCATTCATTGTTGGCAAAAAAAAAATACTTCACTTCAGTAAATTTCAGAGCCTGGACTTTCTTAATTTGACTTGAGTAAAGGAGTTGAATCAGCAGCACTTTTACCAGAGTGTGAATATTTTTGCCACCTCTGATGAAGACGCACCTAAACAAAGAGAACGCAAAAGCACGTCTTCCCTCTCTCTAATATAAAGTAGCAGACAGTCGCAAAAAGAAGAGAGAATGGCTCCAACCAACTGCAACGCAAGTGCGATATTTCTTTTCAAAAGTCACGACAGGGTTGCAGAAGATCATCCTCACAGAACGCTGAGAGCAGCGTCTTGAAGAATCTGCTGTTTGTTTGTTTTTTTTGTCGTTCTTGTTTTGGGCCTTTCGCTCTTTTGTTCTTCATCCTCCTCATCTGCACTGTGGCAGCCAAGTCTCAGCAAGCACCGGCGAAAACTGGAAAAGCTGTTGAGCTTCAGTGAGAAACTGAAGAGACGCTGGGATTTGTAGTTATACAAAAATCACCATTGCTAAACAGCAGACATACATCAAAATAAATGCAGAGTGTCTTAAAGGTCCAGTGTGTAAAACCGGCCTTGATTTATGATTTCTATCCTGGTAAAACCTTGACAAACTGCCCAGTAATACATTAATAGAAGTGTTTAATCGCAGTACAATCATGGTCACTTGGTTTTTAGAACAGTTCTCATATATATATACATATATATATATATATATATATATATATATATATATATATATATATATATATATATATATATATATATATATATATATATATATAAATGAGAATATACTTCGAGCAATAAGTTTCTTGCTCCCAGTTAGCTGCCATCTTGCACTGCCATCTTTTCAGCGAGCCTGGTATTTAAAGAAGCCCGGCTGGCACTGCCATTCATTGGAAACGCACAGTCAGTTGGGCTTCTGTAACAACTGTACACACTGAGCCTATAATCAGGCCCTGTAATTGCCACAACTGCAGATGACCGCAGTTGGTGGAACTACTGTCGCACCCTCGTCTCCCTCGCTAGCAAGTTCCATTGCCACCGTGTTATTACAATTACTGCCCACCTCAGCCGGGACGAAGTGACCCGGAGCACCCGAACCGCCGGAGTCACGCGCGTCACACTCACCTCTGCCAGTCTCGACTGCTTGTGGATGACTTCGTGTTTGCCGATGGGCGCCAGCTGCTGCAGCGTGTTGCGGTTGTTGGTGAGCGCCCGCGTCAGCCGGGCGAACTTGGTCCATCCTGCAGGGATCAAAACATCAGACACGGCTTCCGTCAGGATTTGGTCGCAACTTGGGAGGCGTCAACGAAATACGACGGCAATCCCATTGTGTCGCTAAAAAAAAAAAAAAAAAAAAAAAAAACAAACACCACACAATCAGGCTCCAGTCTGCATTTAACCACGATCGCTCACACAGCCGACTCCAGGGACGGTGAAGCGCTGCAAAATATTCCCACAGCTTTCACTTATTGTTTGCGTAAGATTGCTGGCGGAGCGACGCACTCCCTGGACGCTAATCTGTGTTTACCAGAAAAGCCCGACGCCACGGCAGTGTGGCGCTTTCATTCCACACCAGCCGCCTGCACAAAAGTGTCCTTGAACACAAGCGGACCTCCTGCAGCTGCAGGGCTTCTGCTTCGCAGCTGTCCAGCGTCATCCGACCTCGGCGTGAGAGCCCCGGCTGAAGGAGACTCCCTCCTTCAGGGGATCAATACAGCACTGACAGCTCTTCATTGAAGCAAGTGTTTCATTTTAACTTTAGTTTACTTCCTTCATTACTTTCACTTCCCACCGTTCCAAACACAGTGCGACTTTGGCAGAGGCCCGAGGCTCACAGTTGATCTGCCCAATCAATCCAATCAATCAAGCTGCACAATCAATCCAACTGGAAAGAATATCTAGAGAAAAATAGAATGTTCAAATGCAAAAAAAAAACAACCTGAAAAATAAAGAAAAACAAAATCAATTGCTCAGTCCCTTCAAACTTATTTCCTTTCTTTTTAATCTTCCATCATCTTCCACATACATAAACATAACTTTGTTCTCACAGAGTCCATCCCATAATTTCAGACTGAAAAACTGAAATACTTTACAGTTGTTCTTGCTTCACATATTACAAAAATAAAAGCCCGCTAAAAATTATATATTTCCTCTCTTTCAAAAAATTGAATACAATCAGGAAGACTTTAGTTCCTCACTTTATCGAAGATCTTTTCTGTGCCACGTTCAGGAAATGATCCAATTTCCTGAAAAACCAAACTAAAGAAATGGATTACACTGAGAAACCAAAGGAAGTTTTGCTGATGTTAATGTTTTTCTATTCAACTGAATTGTGACCAGTTTTTTGTCGTGCGTTTCCACAACAACCCCCGCAACTTCAGCTGTGGTCTACGTGAGTTACCGCCAGTCCAGCAGTCGTCACGTCCTCGTGGTGGCCACACCACCGCTGAGCCGAGGCAGCTCTGCTGGACGGCTCCTCCTACTGCGGAGCTCTAAAAATAAAATAAAATGTTTGAAAGGGCACAGCGGCGGCACAGCGGCGGCACGCCACATACAGCTGCCGCACATCGTGATCGACTTGACCCTTTGAGGGGACCATTACCAACAAAAAGTGATCTTTGAAACAGCTTTTAACCCTCGGGCCTCCAGCGGTCCAAAATGTCCGCCCCCCCACCACCACCACCTCCACCAGTCCTTTCATTCTCCGTTCAATTTGCGGCGAGCCCCGCTATTCATTCCTTGGGCGGGTGTTGTGAAAGGCCGACAACACAGCGCGCAGAGAAACAGGAGCGGGTTTATTCAGAGTTGATTCCGAGTGGCGCCGGGTCTTCATCGCACGGCTCCCCCTCCAGGGAAGCTCTTGTAGGTGCCGTTGTGTTTCTCACAATACACCTCCCGAGGCACAGCAACTTCTTCCGTCGTAGCTTCAATATGCTGATCTCTTAAATTGGCGGCGCATGAGCGGCTATAAAAGGCAGGAGTGGCCGTTCGTCCAAAGCAGAGACGATTCAATAGGTTTCCTTGAGGGAGATTCTGCTGCGATGGCGCTTGTGTAAGTGCGCGAGTTGCCTTGTTGGCTCAGGAAACAGCGCTGCGTAAAGAGTGAGCGGAGCTGAAGAGCTGGCCACCACTTAACAGCCACACCACCAGCAGTGCAATCAACCTTAAAGCAGTTATTTATAGTTTCAGGCTTTTTCCACGTCACTGTTCGCACAACCCCCGATGCCGAGTCCTTACTAACCTGCCGCTTATTAGAATTGCCCACAAATGAGTATTTAACGCAACTTTTGAAAACTCACTTTAGAAATGGAAAACATCAGTGTTGCATTTCTCGGGAAGTGTATTGCATTCACTTGGAGAGAAAAAAAAAAGCGCCTACAAATTTTATTAGGATTTCCAGGAATTAGGCTGTAAAGTTTCTTAAGAAAAAGTTTCCATGTGCATTAAATATTTTATGTAAACATATGTATGGCCAGTGTAGAATATGAGATTTCTAAGTGATGTCATTTTGCAACATCATAGTAATGTTCCTGCACGTTGCTGCTGGTAAATACAAAGAAAAGCAAAACTCTGAACCCACAGGTTCTTCTAATGCGTAGTTGTCATCGCTAAATAAGTGGAGCAGTTTGGTGTGAAACCATCGATGGCTTTCTGCCGCCCTCCCTGCGTGTGTCAGGTGGATCGTTCACACGTTCATGTTCTCAGTCAGACATACAAGAGTTTCAACGAGAGTGCAAAATGTTTGATCCATCCAATCATTAAATATTTACTTGAAGAAACAGACCAAGGACTCTATGAAAATTTCAAGTGTACATCTCACAATTATATTCTAAAATGTGCACACAGCGGTGTTGTTAAAGTTTCATCAGCTTACAGGAACTGCGTGGTCGCTCCCGCCAAGGATCAACGGTTCAATGTTCAACATTTCATGTCTTCGATAAAAACACTTTTTAAAAAGCACCTTGGCGGTGATGTTTCCCCATCGTGTCGTTACAACTGCTCACCTGACTAATATCTCAAATGTGATTTTTTTCCGCCCCAACGCGACACTGCGTGCACGGTAGCTTGGGTTGCATAATGCATTATATAGAGACTATGCATAATACAATAGTGCCCGAGTCCTTTAAACATAATGGGAAAGCACCGGCTGTGAAAGCAAAGCAATGGCTTCTTCTTTCTCAAACCAACAACCGCTTTCATTATGGGGTTAAAACGGAGGGCTGTGGGTTGCCCGCGCTTTACCAAACACACACGCTGGCAGCTCTTGGGACTCACGCACCGACATACAAGGACAAAAGGAGCAAAACAAAGTGCAGCAGAAACTGCACGACAAGTAAATGAAAGGTCTTTTTCACAGCTAATAGCGGCGCTCCTGCGCCGCGTCCCGCCAAGAAAGCACCGCCGCTGGACGCATCAAACTGGAATACAAGGGGAGTGAGAGAGGCGGGTGGGTGGGGGGTAGTTGGGGGTTTAAGGGCTAAAAATAATGGGAGAGCAGATGTGGCCCTCGCGCCACTGACGAGGATTGCGGAATCAGATTCTGATCAGTGGTTCCACGGCAAGGACGGCCCACCAGCCAGCAGTGGAGAACCACACAGACCTGCGTTGATGTAGGAAACTCTAAGAAGGGAAAAAACACCAGATCGACTCACACATACTGGGAAAACAGAGTGTGTGAAGCTGGCGTGACAGAATGTGGGGTGTAAAGTGAGGTTTAGACCAGTTGGTTCTCAACTAGTGGAGTCTCAGGACCCACAAGTTTCTTTATTAAACTTCTCCCTGAGAGCTTCTGAATGCTTGTCCAGCCATTTTTTCTTTCTTTTTTATGGAAAGATTTTACAATAATATGTATATAAAATACAAGTTGTTTTCACAAATTTGCCACACCTACTGAATTACAGCATAAATGAATAGAATATCACATTCTGGATTAGTGGCCATGAGTTAACTTGTGAGATGAGGATATTCCCTAAGATGCAATTCCGCTGTAAAAACTACACAAGACGTTCATGCAAGTGACGAGCGGCACAAAGACTCTGTTTTTCTTCCGCTGGGACGCTGCGGATGTAAACTGTTCTGAGCTCCGGACTCTCGCGTGCAACACTGACAGTTTCAGCATCACTGGTTTGCCTCTGAAAAGTTCCCAGAACGCCCCTAAATTATCCTGTCACTGCAGGAACACAACAGGCCTTTTGAAAGAACTTGCCGAGAAGAGCGTCGCTGTGAATGGAAGAGCTTTGGAGGGGGTTTTCATACTAGCAGGTACATTCTGTTTAATCTTCAGTGACTGTGGAGGAGCAAAATCTGGCTTAATTTAAGGTTTTTATGTTGGTAAAAGCTTAATACACTGTCCATAAATACATTGAAAAAGTGTATAGTCACAGTACAATAAAAGTAATTTGGTTTTCCTACCCTTAAGGCAGTTCTTATATGTATCAGAAACTGGTCTTCCGCGGGCAGTCCCCTACTGTACATAGACAAAGGTCTTGCTCCCAGTTTGTTGCCATTTTGCACCGGCATATTTCTAAGGAAGCCTGGTGTGGACAAACCAGCTGCCTGACAGCATAGCGTTTGGTATTTAAGGTGAACACTGGGGTCCTCAAATAAACCAATGAAGAAGAAGGTGGACGAAGTTTCCAGGTTTGTGCTCGCAGGCCACTGTAGTTCATTGGCAAGCTCAGGAGGGGGAGCGTACAGAGTCTAAAAGTGAAATAGTGCCGCAATGTAAAATGTAACCACTTGATGTCGCTGTTTCTTCTTAAAAAATATTACACACTTAACCTTCGAGGAACTGTTTAATGGCAGTCAGGAAGACTTGTAGAACAACATCGTGAGATAGAGTTGTCTCTGTCAACACAGGTAGCTTATTACGTTTGAGCTGATGATCAGTCACGTCAAGTGTCGTCATGTTACATGATAAAAAAAACATTATTATTTCATACCATGGTGACGGTGCAGGAGAGTGTGTTCGGAGGTGTGCGATTGTGTGTTTGGGGAACCGTTCACCTCCAGCTGGTTCACCCAGCAGCTCACGACTCTGCCGCCCCGCATCTCAAAACAACGGGCACCGATAATTAAAAGGAATGTACCTGCTCGTGAAGCCTCCCTTGAAAAGGTTGCAAATAATAGATTGGCTGTTGGTGAAAGTTGTCTCTTCTTTTGGCTGCATGGTAATTAGCCCCCGTTTGATGGTGGTTGGGGACTAACGATCTGTGACTCCAGAGTGAGGACTGGCTCCCACATTAATATTCATCAGATTTATGGCCGGCCAAAGGAGGTTCAAATGTTGCCTTTGCTTTGTCGGTTATGAGAGTAAATAATTGTAGCGGACTAATTAGCCGCTACTTCCTTGCGTTACTCTTCAGTACCTCCCTGCACTCACATGCACACACGCATCAAAATCATTGAATATTACTGAATTCATATAAGTCTCATCTATATATTTCCAACCTGTTACATGCTGTATATACCTATGGAAATATATGCTGTCCATTTCATATTTGCTACACACATACATACACATAAATGTTTGTATTTTTTTTGTTTTGTTTTCGAGCACAAGCTGTCCCTTTGAATTTGACAACATGACATTTGGAGTAAACAGGATGTCGCCAAGTTTAGGTCGAGCATTTGAGGCGCTCAGTCTTTGCCGGCGCTGCTTCAGGAGGCTGCGACAGTGTCTCCACGACCCCCTGGCCCTCTACCTGACCCTCTACCTGGAATGCTGCCTCCGCTGCTCCCGCTGCAGAACTGCCATCTGTTGCTGACAAAGTCATCCACACACGCAGTGGTCGCCCTTCACCCGCATTTCACCCGCAACACGTTAAGCTTTTCGTTCACCCCTGACCAGCAGCCAGTGCTCCACCATCACATGCTTGGTTACTGCACTAAAGAAGATTTTTCAGGTATCTTTTCAATTTTCACTTCAGTACATTTCTGAACCTGTAACTACTACTTCTCCTTTTCTATTTTTAAGTATCTTTACTTAAGTACAGAGTGTGAATACGTTTGCCACCTCTTTCCCATGCAAACATGTGAGAGGAAACTTAAAATGTTCTGGGACATTTAACCCGGAAACACGCTGCACTTTATGAGCTCTTCAGATGAATGACTGCCTGGGTTCTGCAAACACAAGTGGCTCACAGCTCGACACGAGCGCCGATAAATGTGTTTGCAAAGCCATTTGCATTCCGCAACATAAAGTCGATGTTTTGAGAAGCATGAAAAAAAAGAGAAGAAGAAATGGATTGTGATATTTTTTGCAGAAGGAGATAAACCGACCGCGCAAAGTAACGCTTGTGTTTAATGCTGTCAGCTGGACCTCTCCAGCGCAGCAGGATCTTTGGCCCACTGGGCTGACGCTGACACGCTGTGGCGTAGCGAGCCGCCGGAGCAGCCGCAGACCGAGCCGCCAGCCGCCAGCCGGGTTCGGAGCGCAGCGCGAGCAAAACTCAGCTGCCAGCGCCCGCAGCAGCAACTCTTCCCCTTCGCCATCACCAGGAGGGTCGGACTGCGGCCTCTGACTGGACGCAGCCCAGCGCTGCAGCCTGCAACACTGAATCCCACTGGACTGAGAGGCTCAGCACGCACAAGCAGCCAGCTTCAATATGATCGCAGCACTTTGGTTGGGGAATGATTCACCAGATTGAAGGGAAAAAAAGAGAAAGCAAGCCATCCATCCATCCATCCATCCATCCATCCATCCATCCATCCCCAATACTCGCATTGTCCTGCTCTCAGGGGCTCGGGGGTCTGCTGGAGCCTCTCCCAGCGGTCATTGTATGAAGGCACTGGTCACCCTGGACCAGTGGCCAGTTCATCGCAGGGCCACATCGGCTGCGTTTCTAGAATTATGCAAAACTTAAATATGGCAATAAAAAAAAAAACTGGTGATGGAAAAAGCTCAGATTTGAAAAAGCTCCTGACAGGAAGCTGGAGAACCTGCAGAGAACCCTGCAGACACGGGGAGAAGATGCCAACTCCACGCAGAAAGGTCCCAGGCCCGGAATCGAACCCGCAACCTTCTTGCTGTGAGGCGGCAGTGCTGACCATTACTGTTACTTTGATTATACAGCCACATTTTATAGACCAGACCTTTAAAGCATTTAAGTGGCAAAGACGCTGATGTGAGTCACACACACACACACACACACACACACACACACACACACACACACACACACACACACACACACACACACACACACACACACGGGATCTTCGGCTCTTGGATGCCGGGGGGTGGGGCTGGGGCTTAAAGGGGGGGGGTTGGAGGGGTGGGGGTTGGGTAGTGGGGGGAGAGATGACACTGTGCATCAGTCAGGATGCAGAGGACAACACCGCCACCCACCACTCCTGTGATTACTGACAGCATGGCAACCTCCCCCAACGCAAGCTGACAGCTCGACACTTTGCCACATCCCAAGGAAACGAGACTTGACTCGTTCTTCATTTCAACACGGCCAGTGATGAAACGAAGGAGGAGGGAGGAGGGGTGGGGAGGGACGGGTGGAGGGGGGGGGGGGGGGTTGCAAGCCAGCAGAAATGGCCAGAAAGGGTGGGAGAAAGAATAGAGATGTAAAGGAAACGGGCACGGGCGAAAGCGGAGGAAAAGCAGCGAGCGGAGGAAGGAGGCCAAGAGGAAGAGGAAGGAAACTACAAGCAGAGAAACAGGACGGTGACAATAGCATTGAGGAGGAAGATGAAAAGGAAAAAGACACTTGCACAAATTTTAAACATACCAAAGTTATTACCAAAGTTTTTTTTACACTTGCCACTGAAGTGATCACTCCTGCATTAGCATCTGCTGAAGCAGTTTGTGATTGTCGTTAATAAAGTCTTTGAACCTTGAATTTTTAAATCGTCTCCTTCAGTATTTTCACAAAATGAAAAACCCCGGGGAAAAAAAAAAAGCTTGTAATGTGCCAACACCAATTCTTCTTCTGCTTTGGGGCTGTTTCCTTCAGGAGTGACCACAGCTAATCATCTTCCTCCAACTAATCCTCCGCTGCATCCACTTCCCTCACACTGAACTAACTGCATCTTCTCCATCACTTCGACGGTAAATCTCCTCCTTCGGTCCTCCTTCGGTCCTCCAACCTCAGCCATCTTCTACCCATACATCCACACTCCCTCAGGTCCAAACCATCTCTGTCGGTCCTCTCTCACTTTACCCCCAAGACATTGAGTATCAGCTGGATCCTTCTGATGTCCACCTACCCAAGACAAAGACGTAAAAGAAAAAAAAGAAAAACTAATTTAAAAACACAAGACGTTTCGGCGTTCATCCAAACACCTTCATCAGTTGTTGTATGCATGATGTATGTGAAAAGCTAAAATGAGGACACGTCGAGGGAGGGGAAGAACAAAGCGTCAGAGAATGTAAACATTGGGAAAGAGGAGGAGGAGGACGAAAGAAGACAAGCAAAAATACTGAAGAGGAGGACGAGGAGAACATCATTTCATGGTGATCAGAAGGCAACACTGACTCTGCAGGCATCTGCCTCCTGCTCGCCAACGCCGGCGCATGTTAACCCCCCACCCCCAACCGATTAGCTGGCTCTACCTTCGCTGATGACAGCAGGTTCTATACATCAGGAGCTCAAGCGTCCAGAGACAAAGCCAGTGTTTGCCCACCTCTCATTTCACAGCCCTGCTCTGAGTCATCCGAGCCATCCATCATCTCCAACACTCCTTAAAAACACAGGCAGCTCGCCGCGCGCACACACACACACACACACACACACACACACACACACACACACACACACACACACACACACACACACACACACACACACACACACACACACACACACACACACACACACACACACCAAGCAGTGCCAGCGTGTGTGATCGCTCACTTTAAGCAGGCAGAGCAAAATTCAGATGTTTGGACGGCGCAAAACATCCGTGTTCCATGTACTTCAGTCACCAAGCACTTGGACAGGAAGACGATCAATGCTTTCTGTCTTTTTTTCCTGTCGTTTTGAACGCCTCAAAGCCAAGCCAATAGCAGGCGAAAACCCCTTTGAGTCCAAGCAAATCGAAGTTGAAGAAAATGTGACCACCCACAGGACCATCATCAATCAACAGAAGTCAAAATCAAATACTGAATTTTTTTTAAACCGCTAAACATTAACCTCGAAATTCAGTGGAAAATACCCACACCTAAGTGCCCAATAAAATAAGAACTTTTGAAAGTGTTGTTGCTCCGACCTCCTATTAGTCCCACAAGTTGAAAAATTTGCAAAAGACAAAATTCCTGGAAAGCACTGTGACGTTGCCCACAGCTCGCAGGTGACCTTTGACCTCAGCCATCCCCAGTTCACCGTGACGTCGGTCTTTATACGGTTAGAGCAGCTGGCAGTGGTAGGTCAGTCTTGACGAGTTGAAATCTCCTGGATTAGCAAATCTCATGCATAAAGCATGTCGGCCCTCAGGCCCATTATGCTGGGTTCCCTCCCAGGCACTGCTTAACCCCCCCCCCCCGGTTCAATAACTGCCAACCGGGGCTGAATATTGGTGGAGCCATTCAGGAAGCACCAGTGTAACCAATGGGACGCGTCCGAGCTGCATGTGACCAACAGGCCGTGGCCTCGTCCGAGGTTTCTCACCTTTAGTCGATTCGTCCTCGATGGGCTGCTTGAAGAGAGTGATGTCCTTGAAAGTGCAAAGGAACAGAACCACCTTGTCGTTTTCGTTCCTGATGGGAGCCACTTGCATGTAGAACCACACGGGATTTCCTGTAGGGAAGCATTTCAAGTTCACTCGTTTGTGTCAAAGGATGGACAACAAAGCAGATAGTGAATCTACTAGCCAACAACGTAAAATTATTACTAGTTACTACTACTACTATTTGTTCAGGGAAGCAAATAGAAAATAACTTCAAATCTCTATCAATAAATAATTAGCAACTTTAGATAAGTCACTTTTTGTGAAACTGTAAATTTGAAATGTCACGGACAACAACAATTACTAACCAACTTCTTAACCCCTCATGATTTTTTTTAACTGTATAGTCAACATCTGTGAATCTGGTTTAATTTATCCATCATGTCGTTTCTAAAGACAGATATGCAGCTCACTCGGCAGGTGTTGAGCCCAGGTGTTTTGGTCACATATATATGGAGAAAACGTTCTCTGCTTTTGACTCATCTCCAGTGGGCGGGTGCAGTGTTGATCCCACGTAGAGGAGATCAATTTTTGATGGTGTGACATTTTGTAGACATTTTATCTGCACTTTTATTGTTACTGGGAGCTTATTATGTCTGTCTCTTCTGTGTACTTGAGCCTTTTCATTTTAGTAAAACTGTATAAACTAAGACTTATTTCTGCGAGACTGATCCCATCTGGGCAGCTCAGGTTTGTCTTTTCAAGCAGTTGTAGCAGCAAGAATTTCTTTTCTTTTCTTTCGTTACTCTTCTTCTCGTGCTTTTTCAGAGCTCGGTGCCAAGGTGAGCCGTCTGTCTTTTTCTGCGAGGTAAGTTTCAGGGCACCCGGAGATTTGCTGTTTGTTGTTTTGGGAGACGCTCACCTCTGAAGACAAATAAAACTTCTATCTTTTGTTTCCAAGAGTCGTGCCGCTGGTGTTGTTTGTTGGTGGAAGGTGGAGTACGGCTCGCTTTATGTCCCGTCTAGGTTTTCCCAAGACTCCATCGCACTGCATTTGTTTGTCTGTCTGTCCAGAGTGTGAGCCACCTTCACCCCGAGAGAGCTGGACAGGCTGCAGCAGCCCTGAGACCCTGAGTGCAGCGACATGCTGGCATAGAAAATGGATCTGCAGTTCTACTGAGTCTTTAAAGAAGCAAAAGGTTTTGTTTTTTTTTTACTGCTGGAGAGCAGAACTGAGAACAGCAAGTAAACCCCAGTAGAAATGTCAAGTGGATGAGCTGGACGTAATAATGCTTGGGTAAAACTAGGGATAAACCGATACCATTATCGAGTATCGGTACCGATACCGGGGTTGAGTCAAGATAATGAAGAAACGGGTGTGTCCAAAATTTTGACTGCTAGTGTATGTCAGCCTCTATTTATTTATTATATACTATTACATTTTTTTTTGTAATAGAGCTCACGTTGGGTAGTGGAGGCCTCCTCCTCCTCCTCCTCCTCCTCCAGCCGGGAGAAGATCCATCAGTTTAAGTTGGCGCAACAAAATCAGTGTCATAAATTCCTGGAGATAGTTGGCCACAGTCACCATCTCATTTATTTTTGGCCTCTATAAGAGCCCCGGGGTGATTTCGTCAGCAAATTTCGACCACTTTAAAATTGATTTTTTTTTTCTTTCTTCTTCTTCTTTTTTTCAGTTTTTTTCTCCAACGTTCCTCCCTTCCTGCCTCGTGCTCCACCACCTCGCTGCTTGCTCTCCCAGGTCATCACTCTTGGAAGACGGGAACATTTGGAGGTATTTTAGTCGACGCTCTTTGTCCGCTCCTCGCCAACGCTGCTGATCCCAAGTTTGCTCAGCCAACTGCTGCTACTACCAGATACTTCACCCGAGTTGGTTTTCTCTTGAACAAAATCAGCCGAATCGCTGGAAACCAATTATTAGTTGCAGACAAATTTCAATGTCAACGCATGTAAAAGTAGCACAATGTAAATTTGTGGCAAGGTAACTACTATGTGTCAGTGAATGACTAACTACTGATTTAATAATAATTCAATTATCTCGCATGTGCTGTCGCAGTGGCTTTCTTAGATTAGCTGGTGGAAACAAAGTTTATTTGCATGTCAAATGTTTGGTATAAATTCATCTGCCTTTAAAAGCTGACCAACGTGAGCATTCAAATGAAATTTTATTCAATGTCCCTTTGAGACCTGAAAGTCCCATCGACTAATCATAGATTTCACACATCTGATAACCTCATTACAGTGCTATTCTCCATGGAT
Organism: Nelusetta ayraudi; assembly: GCF_046127955.1. Taxonomy (NCBI): domain Eukaryota; kingdom Metazoa; phylum Chordata; class Actinopteri; order Tetraodontiformes; family Monacanthidae; genus Nelusetta; species Nelusetta ayraudi. The sequence continues at coordinate 3,076,578 of NW_027466071.1, forward strand.
AAAGGTCAGGCTTCTCTGCAGCAACACGCCAACGTGACCAACAGCCAAAGCAAAGTGAGCACTCACTGTTCTTTCTGTACAGCAGCACTTCAAAGCAGTTGGACTCGTAGTTGTCGAACGTCTGCCTGACTTTGTCGATGGTCTTCTTGTCCGTGAGCTCTCCGTACATGAAACTGGAAAGAAATGAAGTCGCGTTAAAGAAGAAAGAACACGCCATCATGCTGATCCCCATGTTCTCCTGGGTTTTATTTATTCATTCATTCATTTAATGTCATTTAGGACCTTGTGCAAACATTATGGATATTAGGTGATTTGTAATTATTGCAACCTCTAGTCTGCTCTTGTGTGGAGCCCAGCATGACTCGTCTTCACATGGTGAAAACTAACAGGGGTCCTTATTAAATACACAAATAAACAACTGCATCACCTTTTCACCCCGACAAGAGTCCATAATGGTCATAAAGCGTTGATTGAAAACGCCGAGTTTAAGTCGGCGCAAACGGCAAGAGATTATTCCACGTCAGGACAATTTAATCTATGCTGATATATAATTAGTCTGGGTCATTACTCTTCAGCGGCCGCACTGGTTTCGGAGGGCTAATGCTGACATTTCTTGCTCATTTGGCGAGTCGCTGCTTCACACAAGTCCCTATTAAAATGAAAGGGAGCGGCTGTGAGCAAGATATCCGCCCTCAATGCACATAATTCACCCTTATCAATGAGACAGCCAGATACCAGGGGGGGGAAAATTAATTTCGGAATAACATTCGCAGTAATCGGCAGTGAGCACGGAGCTCTTTGATAACAGAGTCTGACTGAATGCCGTATCAGGACTCGGCGGCCAGCAGTGACTTTTTTTTTTTTTTTTTTTTATCCTCCACTTTCTCCTCTTGCGCTTGCGAGTCAGAAAAGTGGCGACGTGGCCACAGAAAAGTGAAGAGAACAACAAAAAATACAAACTTTTAGGTTTTAGGGATGCACCGACACCAACAGTGGAGTACGAGTACTTGCATTTCAGAACTCACCGATATCAATAGCAAGTACTCAACGAGTATACATGTGGTATCAGTGTCGTGATATCGGCACATAATCCACAAGTAAAAGCAGAGTGCCCGACCCTGGTATTGGTACGATACCCGATACTGGTATCGTGCATCCCTTTACAAAACCATGACTTTTTTTTAGATCCTTTTCAGTCTGATGCGGCCGGCGCTGACAGAACACCTGCGTCAAAGAGTCCCAGTCAGCCATGCTGCATTCAAACCATGGGATTAATGAGCAACGTCTTGCGTCACTTTCGGCAGCAGTGTGTGAATTGCCGCTCTCAGCGGGCCTCCGCCATCCTTCCTGTGTCACATCCGAGCGTGCCGTCGATTCTGGCTGTCCCTCTCAGTTCCGGAGCAGCGGGGGGGGGGTGGAGGTAGAAGGGATAAATCTCAGCGCCTCAATTCTTACTTCGCTCCAGGGATTTTTTTTTTTTTCTTTCTTCCCCTTCTTTCAATTGAACGGCCATCACCCGCGATCGAATCCGAGAGGTGCCCGAGGAGTTGATTTTCTTTCTGTCTGTCTTGAGTGACACTTGAGCGAGACGCCTTCTTCCTGGACACGGCAGAGTGAGGTCCCCTGCTGGACTCTCTCTTCTTCGCACTCTCTGCGGGAACCCCGGGCCACTTGGTTTGCAGCGGAAATCAGGTTCACACTCCTGTTGCACCTTGTCAGGGAAGCTTTCGCACTCGTAAATAATGTTACCATAATATAAACGCTTTTTGAGCTGGGGTTTTAATGACGACAACAGAGATGGAGGAAGCAGACCAGGGACACAGAAAGAAATGTCAGGTTTTTTTCCCCCCCTGTCCCTCACCGAGTGTGAATAATGGATGAAATGGAATAAGGGATGGCAGAGTTTTCAGCCAGATAAATGGAGATCTTTGAAAAGGGCAGTTTTTTTTTTTTTTTTTAGGCTCATAAAAACAGCAATTTGCGGCGTGGTTTTTGTCTTAAAAACAAGTCGGTGTTGAATCAAACAAAGTGCAGCAAACTTGTGCTTGAGCTTCGCAGCTTCACTGTTAAGAACACACAACCCAGGGGTCCAAATAAGGCATTCCTTCGACAGTCCATTAAGAACATGTATCCAAGAGGAACAGTTCTGAAGGAAGTAATTGGCTACTTGGTAACATTGTGAGCATAATTACAACAAAGCCGTAAGACCAAGGAGTCATTAGCACTGGCGTTGTGCGTTAATTGCGCGGTCATGCAACATCTACAGGCTCAGCGGAAAGAAATGAGCGACTCCCACCTGCACGTGCTGCTCTTCTGCATGACCTCAGCCCTGTGGAAGCCAGACAGCTTGCAGAATCCGTCATTGCTGTACACTACGGGCCACTCCACGATCTGGGCGTTTCCCAGGAGGAAGCTGGTTTCTGTCAAAGAGATGGAGGGGAGGGGAGGAGCGTCAGTACGATAAAACCCAATCCAACCCACAACCTACCAGCGTCAGGGCGACACTCTGCCCGCCGGACCACTGAGCTGCTCCAGCGGTAGAGGATGAGGATGCTGAGGTTGGAAGTGACAGGAGGCTTTGAGGACGAGGAAGTTAGTGGTGGGAGAGCAGAGGATGCAGAGGACGAGAGGGATAGACGGAGGCCGATGATTGGCATTTCAGTTCTATAACCGTCAACAAGGCAGTCGACAGTCTACAAGGACCGTTTCATTTGACTGGTTGCCGCTCTTAAACACTTCATCAGTCATCCTTCACTTTCACTGCGTGCCAAAAGATTTTGTTTTGTGATTATTAAGCCGAGCGGGGAAAGATGAAATAGGAACTTCAGAGCAAAGGGAATTACATTTGGTGGAGGGAAAAAAAATAGAAAGATTATCTCACAGGAAGGCGGAAAAGGCTTGACGGTAAGGGGAAGATTACAACGGCCGACCACTGGCGGGTAAGAAAACCAGCAGCCTTCCCTCTGGAGAGCGGCAGCACACAGTCAATTCTCTGGAAGTGAGAGCGCTGAGTAAGACGGCCCTGTTTGAATCATGTCGACCTACAACAGTCCTCCCTTTCATGCCAACAAGCTACTTGTGTCGATATACGGCCAAAAGTTGTTGGACAAGTATTAATCAGTCAGGACTTCAAAGTGCAGCATGGCGTTAACAGCCTCTCCAGCTGGACTTGATTTTTTTTTTTTTTTTTAAGTAGCAGTATCAAAATACAGCCATTACAGGCTTAAAGACAGTGAACGAGAAATTTACAGCAGAAGTTGAAAAAAAAACTTTGTCTAATACGCAACAAAGTTTGTATTCTCTCTTTTTTTGAAGCGGCGCAAATGATGCAGAAAAACAAAAGAAATTGTTTCTGCTTGTCGAAGAGCTGTTGGGTTCTGGTCCACACGGTAAGCAGGAAAAAAAAAGTATCTTGTGAAAAGAAATGCAAAAAGAAAGGAAAGAAAAAAAAGTCTTTCAAAACTGCAAGAAAAAAAACTAAAGCTACAAAACTACTTGCAAGAACATAACTTTCAAACATGACCTTTGTCTCCACATTGTGGATGAATTAGAGGAGATAAAATTACCATTGTGAGGAGCCTTGGTTTATTTTCCGTCTTTTAATGCCCTTTGGGCCCGTTTAAAGACATTTCAACATTATTTACTTGACAGTCGACGACTGTGCAATGAACCCCAAAGGACTCTTCCAAAAAAAATGATGTGTCAGTGCTTTCAGTGTCCTTGAAAGCATCAAGCAAGCCTCAAAGTGTCGTAACAACACACCATCAATATCTTCCGACAAGGCTTTCTAAATATTTTGCGATCCAAAAGCCCCATCAAGGAAAGCTTTTCAAAGGTCTTAACAGTGATATTTTTCAAACAGCTGCAGTGCCGTTTGAAAATTCAGCCCTAAAAATGAAACCAGCGGCTCCTTGACAGGACAATAAGCCATGTCCATCATTGGAGAAGCCTCTTTGTATTGGTTCAGATGCACTCTGCCGTGGGAAAAGAAAAATCACGCGTTGCCATTTTGAAATAAAAAAAAAAAATGCTGAATTCAGGGGAAATTATCAATTATAAGAATCCAATTAACACGGCAGATGACGCCCTTCAAAACCTGCCCCAATCCACAGCTTTACCAACTTTGGCCGGTCATCAAAAACAGAGCCCGATCTCTTCCATCAAGAAAGTGGTCGGTAAAAGACAGTGAAATTTGGGATGAAGACAGAGCCTGAATGGCCAAAAACATCAGAGGCCTGCAGTGTTCCCTCCGGGAGGGGGGGGGGGGGGTGCGCGAGGGGGGTGTGGGGGGAGGGGGGCTCACTGAAGCAACATTAAATCACAGGAGAGTTCCTCAAGTTTCTGCAGAAAAACACTGATGGAGAAAATCTCCATTTCAGCAGCACTTGCACACAGACAAGTAAAACCCTGATTGATTCCGCTTGGCAGCTATCTGATGAGAAATTCTTACTATAATAAAAATGTTCCTGCTGTGGTCAGGAAAAATCCTCCATTGGATCAGCAGTGGGCATCGTGGCCTGGCTGCTGTCTGATTTGTAATAATAAAAAAAAAAAAACTAGAAGTTGCTCCAGAATATCAGTCACGTGCACTCTAATAATCACAGAAAAGCAGAACAAGGTATTTTTCATCATTTTTTTTTTTTTTTGTATGGTGACCTTTTCATGTGAGTTGCCTATATAAAGGAATAACAGGAAGCTGACAAGAGCACAACTGAGCAGAGGAAAGGGCTGCTATTATACCTCCCATTTCATCCAAGTTAGACCACAAACCTCGATAATTACCTGCGACAACATTTTTGGGATCATTATAATTAATAAGCTGTTCCACTTGTGGAATTAATCACTTTCAACAGCCATTTCTCACACATCTGCAGATATAATTTGACAGCATTCTAAAAATGTCCCTGTTAGTATCAGACAGTCTTATCACTCAGCATAATGGCAACAAAAAAATCTGCAAAGTGAAGCAGGTGGACAGAGGTGGAGGTCAGACAGTATTAGTATTGAAAGGTCACGGTGGGTGCAGGCCATTCAAAGTCAAACAGCCAAATACAACCATTCTTCTCGTCTCCAAACTTTACAACAATATATTTTTCCATCAGCACCAGGTTCAGAGGAAGCAGGTGTCCGCATGGATCGCATCCATCTAAATGCTTGCTGTGCACAAACCAGCACCTGGCCAAGCCGCTTGAGTGAATGGAAATGCAAGATGAACACACAACGCAGGAATGAATATTTGATGATGATAATAAATTGTCTGGATTGTTGCTTGTATACAATTAGACTGCAGTGTTGTAGTTATGAGAGGGTTGCCACAAGCCTCCCAAATATCACCATTAACTCATTCAATTGTTGAAATGACTCAGTCATAAACAGCGAATGTTTGTCTGCAAATGTTTCAGTGTTTCTGGAGTCAACAGACTGCCGGATGTTCTTTAGCATTCCACAGTAAACAGCAGGGGAGCACGGCGCATGATGGGTACAGTGGGTGATGGTCACACTTTAACCATTTAGGAACAATTCCAGCCTTGACCGTCCTCCACCTCTCTTTCACAGCAATTAGCGGATCATTTCTCAGCCTGGAAACGAATGACCAGTCACGAAAATTGATCAGCTTCAAATTCCCGGGCTGAAAACTCCAGCCTCCTCTCTGCCCTTTGGGATGAGACCGCTGACTAAGGCTTAATGCAACAGCGGGAAAAAAGGAAACCAAAATGATCATGACCTTTCCTCTTTGCTGTTTTATCGCCTGTCAAAATCAGTCGAGTACATAATCCTTGCTCCAAAAAAAGGGGGGGACATTTAAATCACACATCCCTGCTTATAATCTTTATTCATACATTGTCCAATCTGTACAGTCATCAACCCATTGAGGACTCCCGGACTGAACCAATGTCTGTGAATTTCCTCTAAACAACTCATGATGTGGTTCAATGCTTTGTGTGGCCTCCACCTGCCAGTTTGCACTCCACCACACCGTCCAGGCACACTCCTGGTGAGACGACAGACTGTCTCCTGGGGGATCTCCTCCCAGACCTGGATCAGGGTATCAGCTAGCTCTGTGACAGTCTGCCATGATACATGGCGGCTGTGTATGCTACAATACATGATGTCCAAGAGGTGCCTGGAATTCAGTGGAGCAGGCCAGTCAATAGCATCAATGTCTTCAAGCCTGAAGAACTGCTGATGCACTCCAGCCACATGAGGCTGGGCATTGACGTGCACCAGAAGGAACCCAGTGCCCAGTGCCAAGTTGCCTAAACTGAGGGCCTTCTACAGAAATAATGTATGCATGGTAAACAGTACTTCCAAGTAAAATAGGTTTTCTGTAATGCAAATGGAAAAACTGAAAAAGGTTGTCAACAACAATCATTTCTGACTTCAAGAACACAACATTAAGCTAAATAAACCTGAGAGCCTGTGAGTCCAGCGCATCCTTCAATCCTTCTGCTATCACTTTACCTGTATGCTCATCAGGGAAATAAGAGGCACCAGCTGGTCAGGTCCAACTTATCAGTGATGAAATAGATTGAGAGACTAATACAAGGCACCATCGTGCGACCCGACCATAAGTTGGCAGCAGTTGCGAAATATTCAAAATCTTTTAGAGGTCTTTTTCAACTTTCAGTCAGAGCCGGCAACACTTTGGCCATTTCACTCTCATTAAAGTACTTATGGCTCAGTGCTGCGTATCTGGGATCGAGGGTTTTGAAACCCGCTGCGTTAAACTGTTGGAAAAGGGACCGTGTCTATGCATAAGTGTATCTTAACTGCTTTTGTAATGTCAGTCCAAAGCTCACTGCTTGTCTGTAGTTGGGTAGTAGGACAAATGGTTTTCTTCCCTCCCTGTGTGCAGGGACTGACTGGGCGTTGAGTCGACCGCATCCTGTGGCTCTCCTCATACTCGAGGACCTCATTTGTTTTCAGAAGGTCAGAGCAAATTGCTCAGGTGACCTTTTTTTTTTTTTTTTTTGCAGGCGCTGCCATCATCTTGCAAATGACATTTTTCTGCTCACCATCCCACTTTTTAAAATGCGAACCAAGTCCAAATTAGCCATTTTCACAGTGAGGCAGATACGAGGAGATCCTCGACAAGCGTCATCTCCATTGGTCAGCAGAGTCCAAATCTCTACCATAGGCAAAACTTACATACTTTCTGCTGCCTACCCCAAATACCGAATATACCCTTATTTCAGACTTTGGTCAGAGATAGTGAATTCCTATGCTATCCTTCAAATCATGCATTTCTCTTTGAAACAATTGTATTGTCTTCGATGCTACTACAAATCCAATATTTAAAGAAGATTTCAAAGGCAGACGTGGTTGAAATGTGCAAAACGAACAACATCCGAAGAAGACATAGGCTTTAGTCCACCAAAGCCACATTTAAAGAAAAAACCTTTCCTGGCCCATTAAAATGCGCATTTCTAAATGAACAGTTCAGCTGAAGCAATTAATACATGTAATTTTCTATTATACACAGCCTTTCTGGGCTTGGATGCTAGGATTTCACTCAGTAAACACTGAGAGAAGAGAGAAAAACATCAATTGTCTCCATGTTGCTCACAAGTCTGATTTGTCTACTGATAATGACACATATACCTTGTTTTATTAGCAAAGATATCAACTACAGGCCCCTAACCAAAGGCACATTGTACACTTAAATTGGAAGAGCACAACACAGCCGTGTGTTCACCTGCTCCTAAAAGTTGTTGTGTATCTGCTAACTCGGAGAGAAAAAGTTACTTCAAACGCATCAGCCAAGCATCCGTTTTCCATCACTGCTTCTCCAGCACTCCGGGTCAAAGGCTTGCTGGAGTCCATCCCAGCTGTCTTGGTGCGAAGGCAGATTACCCCTTGACAAGACAACAGTTCTTCTCAGGGCCACATAGAAAAACACAAAAAAACATCCCCCACTCACATTCACACCGACACACAATTTACAGTTGCCACTTAAGTCTAATGTACATGGGGGGGTGGGGGGGGGGCACGAAGAAGAATCCAGAAGTTAGTGCTGATCACTACAAGCAGTCCTCTCTGAATCAAAAAGGCAAACAAAAAAAAACAGGAAATGAAATTGAGAAAATACCGACTGTAACCCTTTAGCTGGAATATACGATCAGTGAGACTGCACAACAATGAGCACTCTTCCTGTATGTCTAGCGACATTTTATTTCTTAGGCACCGCAGGGTTTGAAATAGCTCCGCACAGGCAGCTCTCCCTCCCCCCCCTTCCTCCCAGGTAACCTACACACAGCCGCTTCTGGGAGCATATGAATATAGGCGGCTGTGCTCTGATCTCATCTCGGGCGCGCAACGTATATGCGCCTCCGTCTAGGAGGCTTTCATAAATATTTTGCCTAAAACCATAGTGTTGAAACTTCCACATTGTTTTACTCTTGACACCCCAGAACCAGGAGGAGACATGTTTTACTTGATTTATCTTTTTTTTTTTTTTATGTTAAGTAGTTGGCGACTGTATTTGTCCACTGGGTCAAATTGTTTCCATCCATAAAATTCAGCGACATGAAAAATGTCACCAGAGCTGGAATTCACAAAGCAGGTGAGGAGCGAATGGCTGAGCTATCCCTTCTAGGGACAACCTTTCTAATTTCAGAAGGGCAATGAGAACATGTTATAAAAGTGTCTGAGAGTGGCTCCTAAGCAAAAGAGGTTCTGTACCAGGGGCGCGTCATTTAGAGTTCAGGCCAAAGCAGACTAGATCTTTTTTTAAATATATATAATATATGTTTTGTTTTGTTTTTAAATTTAGGAAGGCAGGAGTGAAATACCACATATCTAAAAGACGTTGGGCCTTATGCAGCTCGTGGCTTATTTCCAGACATTGTATTCCGTACAATGTGCACATCGTACGGGTGTGCCACGTCAGATTGAACCAAGGCTTCCAATATCAGACGTACACGTAAAATTATCCTTGTACACATGACGATTCCACCTGTGCGTAAGTGCAGTGCGTTCGCGAGAATGGCAAAGATTTGCTCTTTAGAGAAAAAGTTTCTACGCTTGACTGCAAGCAAAAACAAAAGAATGGAGTTCAGCTTTTCCTGCATGCTTTTCAAAATTATCCCAAGCTAAGTCCACAAGCTACAAGGTCTGCGTGGATGAGAAGCTGAGAAAATCCTTTGGTCGAGGTCACTGAGAAATCTATTGATTTATCATATGTGGAGACCACATATCTATGATTGAATAATGTTTACTGCCTTAACTTTACGGACTAAAAACCTTCCAGGTGAGATCCTCCATGTTCACACAATTCGCATACGTGTTTCTGATGCCTCTGAATAGCCACAGTGACACAGCATTTTTTTTAATTTATTTTTTTTAAAGTGACTTGTGACCTATTGATTACACCAGCCTCACAACGCACTGCTGTGAAAATAGTAGCGTTTCCAGTAACATGAAGCCGCGAACATTGCTAAAACGCAAAAAAAAAAAAAAAAAAAGTGCAGTACATCCCACACCTTCAGCCTGTGAAGTACCTCATTTTCAATCCCAGTTACTTCATAATTACTAGCTCGGTCAATAGTTAAGCTGCTTGCCGGTATTCACCAGAACTAACCAAAAATATGATTTTCAAGACGACAGAAAACATGACGGGGTTGTCCCGAGGAAAGCAGCAGCAGCCGGACTGACTGACGGACAGAAACACGTTTCTGGAACAGTCTCCTTGACCTCATCTCCATTCAACCCCACCCCCCACCCTGCCAGTCATCACGAACAACACTTTCCCTCGGGCCAATTATTCCACCGACTTCTGGGAAGACGGAGGAAGGCAATCAATCTAATCGCGCCTTTTCCCAGGCCGCTGCCAAGTCGCTTTGCCGCGCAAACGGCTGGAAGCGGAAGCGGCGCCCAAGGAGCCCGAGCACGGGCAACCAGAGAGTCTGTTTTCTTATTACTCACAGAAAAATCCTACCATCATGCAACTCTTGTTGGGGGGGGGGGGAACAAAAAAAAAGCACCTCCACCTCGTTGCGTATTGGCAGGGGACAATCGGTCGAAGGCGCTAACTGTCAAGAGGAGGGATGCCGAGTTGTGATTGGCTGAGCCTGATTTAGGGTCAACTGGCTCAGGTGTGACTGTATATTGTTGGGGGTGGGCGAGTGACGGTCATTCCTTCTGTTTAAAAACTCAGAAAGGGACGATAGGGGGCTTCAACTGCGAGGCTGGATGAAACTCAGTGTCGCACTCTCACGACATTGAAGCAATGAGCCTGGATAAAGTCTGAAATGTGAAGGACGGGACTCCATAACCAGGCAAGAAAGTGAGTGTGTGTGAGTTCGTCCTTCACCAAAACCTCCGTTTAAAAATGATGACATAAAAAAAGCAGTATTCCAGCAGCAGAGTCCGGGTCCGAGACCTCCACCTCCACCTCCTCCTCCTCTCATCCCGCCCAGAAAGACACCCAAGTGTGGCTCCGACGCGCGGCGGACTCACCACTTGAACGCCGGACGATGTTTTCGAGGAAAGTGTTCTGCGGTGCCACCAGCCCTCTCTTTCCCCCGGGCATCCTGCTGCGGGGTGCGTGGTGGCTGCTGCTGCTGCTGCTGCTGCTTCGGCGGCGGTGTGTCTGCGGCTGCTCGGATCTCGGTGGCGTCGCTGGCTCTCAGTCGCTCCGGTGGTGAAGCTCATTGTAACTGCGCGCTCTGGCTGCTCGGGGCGCACTGAGAGCCTCGCCGCCGCCGCCGCCGCTGCTGCTCCTGCTGCACCCCGCTGCACGACCGGTGCGTCAGGGCGCATGCGTGGCACGATCATCTGTTTAATGGTTTTGTTTTTTTGTCACATGATATATATATATTTTTTTTAATTATTATTATTTCCTTGGGGCAATTATAACAAGATTAAAAAAACAAAAAAAACAACCCTTTTTTTAATATATATATATATTCCACACACACAAACCGAGTGGTACAACCAAACTGATTTCAACTAATTTTTCAATAGGATACTAGGACTAATACCGAAGCTTATTGCAGTCACTTGGCAAAAAAAAATAAAAATCTGTTTTTCAGTGTAATTATTTCTGTTTTTGGTGCCAATTTTTTTTTCTGTCCTCTTTTTCGTGCTAATTTCTTTCCGCCCTATTTTCCCGAGTTTAGAGAGCGTCGCAAACCATCGCATCCATTCTTTCATTGAGAGCTAGATACAATGGAAGCAAACATGGCCAGCTGCTGGAGTCCTGGAGGAATGCTCATTAGCTTATATGAAGGGTTGACGGGGCCGCTGAGAGCCAAGGACCCTCACAGGACAGCTGAGGGTCCTGCAGCTCCACTGTGGGTCCCTGCCGGGCCCCAATTTCAGCTCACGTCAGTTATTTACCTGCCAATCGAGTCTCAAACAATCACACCTGAATTTAACTCTGCAGCTCCTATTTTAAAGGTCCAGTGTGTAATCATTTGGCCTGATTTATGATTGTTATATTGGTAAAAGCTTGATATACTGCCTATAAATACCTTCATTAAAGTGTATACTCACAGTACAATAAAAGCAATTTGGTTTTCCTGCCCTTAGAACGGTTCACATATCTAAAAAGAATCTCAACAGATCAATAAGGGTCTTGCTCCTAGCTAGCTGCAATCTTGCGCCACCATGTTTCTAAGGAAGCCTGTGGTGGACAATCCAATTGGCCGACAGCGTGTTTCGTATTTAGGGTGAGCACTCGCGTCTTCAAATAAACTAACAAAGAAGACGGTGGACGAGGTATCCAGGATTGGGTGCACAGGCCACCGTAGTTCGGTGGCAAATTGAGGAGTGGGAAAGAGAGTGAAAGACGCAGGAAAATGTAACCACTTGATGTCGCTGTTTCTTCTTCTAAATCTCCAAATATTACACATTAAACCTTTAACCTGTTAGGACGATAGGATTGATTATTGGTCGTTTCTTTAGCAACCAGGGAGGTTTTTTTTGTTTTGTTTTGTTTTTTTAAATACTTTCCTGGCTTTTAAATACAGGGAATAAAGTTTTGTTTGACTGCTCAAGCTCAAATGTTGCCAGTTTCTTCGTAAGTAAGATATATTACAGCTGCCGGTTGTTGCGTCTGACACGTTTGCTTTAATGTGGGTCTGAACGTCAGAGTTTGATTTGTAAAATGACTCGTCTCACCGCCGCACCTGTTAAAAAGCCGCTGACGCCGTTGAGAATATGGCAGCATATTGGGAGCAAGAGAGTGCGCGCACGCTGTAAATATGCGCGGCGGCAAACACTCCTGCGGGACGCTGTTAATTGGTGAACTTGCATCATGAGGCAGCAAACATATGAGACAGCTCAGGTCAGACAGCTGCTGTATAACAGGAGGCGCTGACGAGCAGGGCCCCTCCTGTGCTCCACCACTGTTTATCACTGCAGACAAGCGCTTGGAGGTTTACCCAAGACGAAGGCGAATGTGCGAATGCCTACGAGATGCAATTATTGGGAGGAGTTGTCGCACCACTAAAAGTTTAGGGGGTGCATTTTGAAACTGTTGTTTTCCCTTTTTTCTGTCCTACAATTTAAACATTAAACGGAATCCCTCCTACCACGGCAGCGGGGTAAAGTTACAGTGAACTGTTACATACGTGTTGCTCATATTGTTCAATAAATGTTGACCCATAGGGACCCATTTAGACATTCACCATATTAGAACATCTTAAAATCGGGCCGTCAGGCAGCTGGCCGCCACTGACGCCAGTGAGGGGCGCTCGTTGGATTGTTAATTGCCTGAGCTGCATATGTGGACTGTCACTGGTGAACTCAGTTTGTTATAAGAATTCAACGAAGCAGCCTGCAAGTACCCAGGAAGTGCTGTAGACTTTTAGTGATCATCTTGTTCTGAATTGTTTTCCATGATGTCAGAAAACGGGTCTAAATTGTTGTGAATTATGGATGAGCTGTGCATGTGATGCAGTGGCGGTGTATGAATCAGTACCTGCAACTACAGCACCACCATTCCACCTCCATGTGGCCAACTGGGAGCAGAGAAACCCTTCCAGGAGAAAAGAAAAATGGCAGGAAAGATATCTGAAACTATTTGGTTCCACTTTGCTCAGTGGCAGAAAGTGGAAATGTCAGGGATTTAAACCAAGGTAGTTTGGGTAGTGGGAGCTGCAGCAGAACAGTAACAGGTTTGCATAAATCAGGGAGGGGAAGATCGGCCTTCATCCAGATTGACAGACATCAAACTATACACGCAGACATCAGATTGACGCTGACAGGTTAGTTTAACAAGGTGTCGGACACAGACTTCAGCAGTGATTCTGCCGAGGAGCAACACCTTTATGGTAGTGACACTGCAGGAAGTCACAAAACTCTATGTAGAAAATCTGATCATGAAGTCGTGTCATTGAAATGAAGTGAATGCACGTACACCAAAACAAACCGCCTCTCGACATCCTCAGTGACTTCCAGTGTAGTGGGGACTTGGTATCAAATGAGCAAACAAGCATCATTGGTCAAAGTTCCATCTCGTCTCATCGTCGTCATCATCATCATCATCATCATCATCAGGGACAGAAGGAAGGCATCATTAACTGACAGGGACATAATCAGCTAAAATATCGAGATGGGGAAAGATGAGACCCAGAATTGATAAAACTCATTCCGAAGTGAACTTCTGAGAGGAAAAGCAACAGAACGCAGGTTGTGTGGGAGCTTGTTTGTCCTCTTCACAGACAGGCATGTCATGTGAGACTGGCTGTATTCCATCTCGGCGCTCTTTGCAAGTCGTTTCGTGCAAAAAGCAATAAGATTTTTCACTTATTTATGATCCTGAGTGCCTTAACACCAGACTGAAGTGCGCGTCTGTAACTCTGAAGATCAGTGTCGCTTGCAAGACGTCTGCACGTGTCGCAGAATCAGCAGCACTGGACGGTGAGGAGAGCGTCTACAGGGGATGTGATGGCCTTAATCACTCTAATTACACCTCGTGACTAACCCCCAATTATGCCCAATCAGCATTCAGCGGGAGGGCTCGCTATTCTTCATGTGAAACAGGCGCTTGGGGCCAGGCAGCCTCGAAATTTTCGCTGCACTCAAGAGCCTTCGAGTCCAATGAGCCCGTTCCAAGATGGTCGGGCCCCAAAGAGACTCCACCGAATCACTTCATCGAGGGGGATCAAAAACCCGATTAGAGGAGGCAAGAGGAAGAATCCTGCTCCTGCAGCGCTCTGTGTGAGCGCAAGTTATTTCCAGCTCTGGTGTATGTGAAGAAAAAAACCCAGTAAAAGCCACAGTGTGGAGATCAGAGGTAGAGCAGCGGGACCATCGCCAACACCTCACATGGAAGAGGAAAAGAATGGGGGGGAGGAGGGAATCGACCTGATCAATGCCGCCTTCACATCTGGAAGGAGCTGCATCTCTTCTTATTGATCTCAAAATTAATTAGTCCAGCTCTCCACCAGGGCTGCCAGCGCTCAGTGGCTCCTAAAAAAAGCCAAGAGGGATTGAATATCAAAGCGATGACCACAGACGATCCTGCCAAACTAGCGCCGGAGATCCTTGTCCTTTAGAAAGCCCTGCCATTACTATTAAAGACTAAACCTGTAAAAGGTGTGTGGGGGTGGTGGACACATTGGTGTGACTGTATCGCACAAATGGTTTTGTCTACTTCAGACATGGGGAGAGACAGGGGGACTGAGACCAGAGGCTTTAATTGCTGCTCTGGTCAATACATTCAGTGGGAAGAATCTCGACCTACAGCTGGAGTCACGTGGTGGGCGGGGTCAGCATTGGGCATGTTTTGACCCCCAATGATCTTTTTTATATCAAAGGGCGAAAGCTTGTATTATTGTAACAAGGTGGAGGCGGGCTCTTTGAAATCACCCTGTTGCGGTCACGTCGATATTTCCTCCGATCGCGACAACGATCGTTCTTCCACACCATCCCAGTGCTTCCGCCAAGAGACTCCGGCTCCCCGGGTGCACAAATCAGCATCGCGTGCTTCTTCCCCCGAGTCAATGATCCAACTCACTGAATGCAGATTCTGCACACGTTGCTGAATGTAACGTTCCTCCACAGAACCCTTCCGACAAGCTGTTTAACTGTCGGCACCCGAAGCTCAAACAAAGGGTCAACAGCAACATGAAAGATGCTCTTTGGCATTGACGGTGAAGAGCCGTCAAATTTTTCATGGGTGCAAAATTTGAAGGGTAAATGTATAATATTTGGAGATTTTGAGAGAAAACAGAGACATCAAGTGGTTAAACTTTAGATTGCAGCGCTCTTTCACCCACTCCCTCTCCCGAGCATGCCAGTGAACTACAGTGGCCTGCACACACAAACCTGGCAACCTCGTCCACCTTCTTGTTAGTTTGTTTGTTTGTGCGTTCACCCAAATACAAAACACAATGTCAGGAGGGCTGGATTGTCCACACCAGGCTTCCTTAGAAATAAAAAAATATGACGCTGCCAATCAATAATGATAAATAATATGAGAGTACCTCACAAGAAGATAAAAAATTGTAAATCGGGCCAAATTATTCACACTGGACCTTTCAGAAGTCGACCTGTCTCAGGAAAGTTAGTGGATCTAAAGTTTTAGACTGTCACCTTTTTTTTTTCTTCTCTCGCGCTGTCTTTGGGAGACTTCCTTGTCTTTGGTTTGATTTTCTTGAGGCGTTACCCAAAGCGAGCCTGAACGGGGAGCTGATGTATTCAGCACCTCTTCCTTGGCTGTTTGAATTGGAGACTTCCGGGCGACAGTGTGGAAGCTTTCAGAGGAGGAGCCTCAGGTAGCCTGCTTTGTGTCTGCTGACGTTAATTACGGCCGTGATGCGAGTCTTGCAGTTTCTGACTCCCTGCCTTCCCCTTCCAGATTGGACAGCTCAGGTTCATCGGTAGTTTTGGAGAGTTTGGCTCGTTCCTCGCTTCTAAATTGAGAAGACACGGCCTCAGTGGCATGAAGAGACACGCATCGGCATAAGATCCAGTTAAATGAGGGGGTAAAGTGAATGAAATACAAAGAATGCCAGCAAAAAGGAGGGGAAATGACCATGTAATGATCATTATCTAACTTTTATAGAGATTTTTATTTTGCCTTTGGCTTCTTCAAGATACTCCTCTATGGTGAGCATGTGCACTCTTTGCCCTTTCAAGTTCAAGAAGGAAAGTCGTGAGGACTGCCAGACTGAGCGCTGCGACGACTGAGTTTAAAGTATCAAATGACAGCGGAGGAAAATTCTGCAAAAGAAACCCAACTGTGGTGCACCGGGAGAAGTTTTTTCAGGAAGATGCAGTGAGTCACCTTGTCGCCCACAATGGGCTATTAACAGCCTCTGTTACCATGTCAACTGGGTGGTTTGTGTGGTTCAAATGGACTTTAAAACAAGCCAATGACTTCAAGGTGAAAAAGAAACGGACACCAGAGCTCCTGCGTTGATGTGCATTTCTTTTTCTGTACCATTATAAGTCAAGGAACAAGTCAAATATAATAATGACAATGAATGATGAAAATCAAAAATCAACGCGTGAATGCACTAACAGCGGATCAAGGAACTGGCGGCAGCACAAGTTTCCCGATATGAAGATGAAACACGTGGTGCTGTCATAAAAAAAAAAAAAAAAAAAAAACTCATCCTCATCTGCACTCCAGTCAAACATTACTCATTGCGAACAGATGTCTCGACACGAGAAATCACCTGGCGAGAGCGACAATCAACCAAACAGAGGCAGCAGGAATTCTGTGCACCACAGCAACTCAGCCCCCCTTCGGGTGCATCCAGCCGTGAACAAGATCCTGGATTCATGGGTCAGAAGATTTTCCAGTCGCAGCAGAGAGGAGGAAGTCTGACTAAAGCAAGGGATTGTGGGGGAGAAATCCAGATTTTTAGGAGGGTCCGTACTGCCACTCTGGGCGAGGAATCTGAGCGCGAGCAGCAGCAGCAGGAGGGTACGGAGTGGTTTTTACAAGATCTGACAGTCTGTTTCTCAGTGTGGTGCATTAAGTCGTGTTAAATATTTAGATGTACTGCCTTCAAACAGCCAAAATGGATGTTTAGTGTCCTCTGTGGATTTTCTGACCTCTCTTGGCGTGACGCCAGGTTTTCCCTTCCAATAAACAAGCTCTGTCAGGCCGTCTGCTGCCTCTACAGAGATTCATTAACTCCATAGGAACGCACAGCAGGGAAGAGGGGGGGGAAAAAAAAGGAAAGATACCTAAATAGTCTTAAATGAGCATTTCGGTCAAGGCTGAATTACTGAGCAGCCAAATTATTTTTTTTTTGTAATTTCCTGATACATTTTAATGCACATTAGAAAAAGTTTTCAAAAATAAAGAAAAGGAGAAAATATGTAGGCTAGTAATTATCGAAAACCTGATTAGAAAAGACCTATTTGAGACAAATTCAATTAACTGAGGCAGTAGGGTGGCCCAGTTTTTCTGAAGTCAAACCCTAAAAATACCCCTGCCTCGGTGTAATCACAAGCTGGTGGGAATAGCAACAATTCACGATACAGATTTAAATTAAAAGACAGAATTTATGCATTGATTCTACAGTGTTTCATTTTCATTTATAGGAAGGCAATTCAGTGCCATTCAAATTTACATTATAAATTGCAGATGATTCGGCAATTTACCCTCTCCTCCTTCAGCCATTAGACCTCCAGGCTTAGTTAAGTCTGTCCAGCTCTCACAAGTGCTTATCCACTCACAGTCCAGCATTAAGGCGTAAGCCAGCTAGCTGGTCCTGGCTGTCTCAACTGGGAACTGCCCATTGATCCGACCTCCCATTAGGGTTACAGTTTGGGTTAGGGGAGGTTTGACATCCGTCACCGCCTGATCATTGGAGTGCATCAATTCCAAGACAAGCCTGGATTTCTTTCTCTCTCTCTCTCTCTCTCTCTCTCTCTCTCTCTCTCTCTCTCTCTCTCCTGTCGCAAACCAATGAGAAATAAAAACTGGAACGAAGGTGTGTTCGCATTACCGGGAGCGTTTACGAAGTGTACCTTTAATGCTTTTAATTTCACAAAGCAGATGGCGACGCGCCGTTTGTGACTGTGTGCGCTATGACACTGTCTCCCAACAGCTGTGCAACACTCACACTCTTAGATCTCATTTCACACTCATGAATAATGTAGAAGAAAATCATCCACTCATCTGGATGACATAAACACCAGGCCAAATCACAACACAGAAGTTGTGTGACATAAATGATACTTTGAAAGGAGGTGGGTGTGTGTGTGGGGAGGAGGGTGGAGGGGAGAGGGGGGGGGGGTGTCCATAATTTGATGGTCCATAACTTATTAAAGCAGCTCCGTTTAAAATGGAGCTGGTGGGCACGTTTGACTGCATCACCACTCATCTTCACTCCATCTGCAGTCAAGGTGCGGAGTGCATCCTGAGATCCTGAGGTACAGCATCGCTCTTCCAGGTGTCCAATCACCTGCACTTCCTCCTAAATGGCATTTAAGAAAACTTGCATGACAGTGGCTCGAACATCACTGCAGAAGAGTCGCCATAATGAAGATGAAAGTGCTGAAGGCAGGGTGACCTGGACAAGTCGCCAGCTCGTCGCAGGGCCACATAGAGACTAACAAAGACAAGCAACCATTCACCCCCACGCTCACACCTATGGTAAATCTTGGGTTTCCAATTCACCTCACGTGCATGTTTTTGGAATGTGGGAGGAAGCCGGAGAACCCGGAGAGAACCCACGCAGACACAGGGAGAACGCGCAAAGGTCCCAGGCCCTGGAGTCGAACCCATGACCGTCTTGCTGTGAGGCGGCAGCGCTAACCACTGCGCCCACTGGAACACCACTTGGACAAATTATTTGCACAAAAAAAAAACAGGAACTATGCAAGGACGAAGTCTTCTGAGTCCGACTCTTGATCAGTGCCTCACAAATTAGGATCACTCGTCCAGGTGGCAGCGCTGGCGACCCCCCCACAGAACGTTCTGTCTACTTCTGTAAACAAAGAATAGAGTGGAAACGGTCTGAGGAAGTGGGCGCTGTCTTAAGATCAATTGGCTCCAGCAGCGTAAAGGACGCCTAAACTCCCACTGCATTAAGCTCTTGGCCAAACGCCCGCCGGATGACTCACTTGAACACACATATGCCAATTTCTGCCGTACGATCTCTGGCAGACGACTCCGACTCCCCGCATCAGGAGGTCTTGATCAGCGTTTAGACGTCTCCGGTCTTCAGCCTACACACTTATGAGTCATGTGTTTGTGCTGACCACCGTGATTCCCCGACATAATTAATAACCACGCTGAAGAAGAAGCAACACGTGCCAATAGTGTGCGTGTGTATGTGCACATACAGACAGCTACTGTGTCGGCAAACACACACACACAACCCATTTGTATACCTTTTTCTGTGTGTGAGTGTGTGTGTGTGTGTGGGGGCTCGTGGCTCCTGCAGCGGCATTATTTATGGCAGGCGAGTGGGAGGCTCCATACGTTTAACACTTTTTCATCGTCTCCATCGCAAAAACGAGAGAAAGGTTAACAGCTTTTATCACATTCATCAAACGAGCGCGACAACACGACCGCCTCAGATCTCATTAACATTACAAAAACCCTCCCCGTAATGTGCGTGTGCATTACATCCTCGGCGCTCTGATGGGAAAATCCCCATAGGCGTTTGCATTTACACATCACAAAGTGCTAATGTGGACGCAAATTCTCAGCAGCGCCTCGCTTTTTTTTTTTTTTTTTTTTTTTTTTTTTTATATCAAGAATCACAAAATGGAAGAGATTCGCCTGAGGCGATACGGGATTAGTGGCTTATATCGATATCTGTACACTCGTTTCTTGAAGGAGGACAGAGGAAACAGCCCGACAGATGGATGGATGCTGCCAGCAGGAAAGAAAAAGAAGATGAACGGATGTGGCTGGAGGACAAAGAGAAGGGCAAAAGAAGAAGAAAGAGGATGAACATTTTATTAAAGACTTACAAGAAAGAAAGAAGGAGAGAAAGACGGTTTAACGGACAGATGTTGAAATGGGGGAAGTCGCGGAGAGGGAAGGGGGACGTGCCCAGAACCGAAGAGGCCAAAGAGAGAACAGAAACAGACAACAGAGATGGGAGGGGAACTGGGAAGAAAAGAACTGCAAATTGGGAAAAGGCGGACTAGCTCGAGGCAAAAGGATGAGTTTCGTTTTCTAATATTATGAGGGCAAGAACTTAAAATAATATAAGTGTGAGCAATAACAATGAAAAGCAATAAAAAGGAGAATAGCTTCAGCAGAGTAAAGTCCAGGGGCTCACTTTTTCCTTTCTTATTTTTTTTAAAAATCTTGTCACACACTTTTACTATTAAACTTCCAAAGACTCGCTCTACCCAACTCCAGTCTAATGTGTTTATTTATAGCCCAAAACAGAAAAGCTATACAAGCAATAAAATCATCTCGATATAAAGACGGAATAAAATAAAACAAGTTGTCAAATTAAAACAAAGAATGTTCAAGTAGAATAAAAAGAATTCAAATGGCTTCTTTTATGAGTCTTGTCCTCCAATTACCAATCAAAGGATGAAACTGCACCTTTTTTTTTTTTTTTTGACCTAAACCTGATTCACTCCACCGTTGCTGATACATAACCTGAATTCCTTCCCTGGAATTAATTAATCATGTGCTTCAATTTAATCAGTCTCACCCAGACATGCAGGCAGGAGGCAGGGAGCCACTGAGCTCGGGCACAAATCCCCCTATATGGACTGAAATCTGTTACTATGTCTTCTGAAATTACTACAACATAAACTCTCATGCCAAACTCAATATGCTTATAAAGGAGAAGTCGAATTTTCCTTCCCAAATAAAGAAGCGGTGGATTGGCTTCCACATTAAAACCGCGTGAACCAAGGGCACTCAACCTTTCGACACTGCATCGTCACCTCGTATTGCTTGTAGAGCAAATTCTAAGTGATAAAAAAGAATTCAAAGAACTTTTCCCGCCTCCTCAAATACAAAAAAAACCAAAACAAAACTATATAAATGGCACCAAGCTCACAGGTAACAAACGCGTATTAAGAGAGAGCTCAATGGGTCAATGATGGGGTTGTCAATGTAGACGGCTAATCAGGTGAATTAACGGCACGGTGGGCTAATTAATCACAACAGCACTCACAGTGGACCGTGGCCTTGCCCCCCCTCTCAACCACCACCACCTGACCTCTCCTCCCCTGGAGGGCCGCTGTGCTGCGAAGCGTCGAGAACCTTCCAGTAATTACACGGCGCCCAAACGCGAGGGGAGACGGCCCTCTGAAGGGAAAACATCCCCCCGCGAACTGCCTTGCGTTTCGCCGCTCGACAGGTGAGCCTAATTAGAAAAGTGGTGGGCAGCTCCGCCGGCACCACTGTGACACCCACGGTGCTAATCACAGCCGGCCGCCACCCACTTCCACGAGCACGTCTTCGTTTGGCTTTGCGCCGCCTTGTTGTCGCTACAGCCGAGCAGATCCCGACTAGCTAGCTGGCTAACTAACTAGCTTCACCTCAACAGAGCTCAACTTTGTTTCGGCGGTATCTACATAATGAAGACGTTAGTGGCGTTCATTACAAAGCAGAAACTGCAAAGCCTGAAAAGATGGAGAATGGAAGGGGGGGGGGGACCATAGTGCAATTTGTTTGTCGGCAAATCTCAGTATTTTGGCTAATAAAATGTTGGCGCGCGACTGAAGGATGAAGTTGCCCGAATGTTTAGTTTCGGTTCCCCTTTTATTTAGAACAGGCATGGGCAAACTACGACCTGAGGGCCATAGGCGGTCCGTTAAGCTTTGTAATCCTGTCCGCTGAATTTGAGGAAATTATATTAATAGGAAGCAAGTAATACAGTTGCTGTATTTAATACATTTCTCCAGTGTTTTTATTAGGTTTATAAGTTATTTCAACAAAGAGCTAAAAACCGTGGGGCTTCAAAGAGACAGATTTTTTTTTCAATGTATTTGTTTATTTATTAAGTTTTATAAACATTACATCCACTGAACTCTCCGTCAAACATTTCGAATTGACAGGCCTTTGCTGACCTCTGGTGGTAGATTGAGGATTTTTTTTAATTAATATATATATACAGCCCCACTGCTTTTTTATTTTAAAAATCTTCATTAAAAATCTAGATTGCCTAATTTACTTATTCTTGCGTTAAAGAAAACAGAAATGCTCACTAAATTTTGCAAAAGCTGCCTCTATTTAGGTGCTTATGCCACTCAAAATGCATGATTGCAATGAAAAGCAATTCTTTAGGGTGCACAGTGAGGGTTAGCTCTAATTTATGTTTATGAGTTGAAGTCGTGTTGATGATTTTAGCTGAAGACAAAATTTCAGCAATTCTTGTCTGTTGCCTCCAAAAAAAAAACAAAAGACAGTGACCAGGTGCAGCCACGGAGTAGCAGCAGAGGTCAACCTCCCAGCTGAGGCACTCGTCTCAAAAGACGCACATTCATTTGAAATTGAACACATCGTAATTCATGTGAATCATCACTAATGGAGAACTTATCAATACTTATTGCCAGATTTTTTTTTTTTTTGGTATTAATAAATTTACTGTATCAATAGACGGCCAGGAGATACAGTCGTGGGGGGGGGGGGGGGGGGGACTTCAGGGCACCCTCAAAATTTTACTCAGTCCCAATTGTTGTCATTAAATGTTTGCCAGAGAGGTTGTTTTGTGTGTTTCAGAAGGTTTGGCGGCACATAAACAAATGGTATTTGTTTTGCTGCTTATTATTGATAAGGAAAAATAAGAAAACCAGCACTGCAGTCTTGTCGTTCTTGTCCTGTTGATGTGTTACAAGGGTCATCTTGTCATCTCGTCATCTCGTCCACGTTGCTGAAACACCTGGTTCCAAGCCAGACTGCACGGTGCACAAGCAGCGTGCGGTTAAATGTTGGCGGCTAAGACGCTGAAACTTTGTGTTGCGTCTTTTTATGTATTCATTTGTGTTCCGTTTTCCCTGTCCGCAACGTGTCCTCTCGGGTACCAAGTGGCTCAGTCGACCCCTGGGTGTCTCTTCTCTTCTTTTTCCAGCTGCTGAAGAGTGATTGGCTGTTGCTACTATTTAAGGAGGAGGAGGAGGACCGCAGCTCTTCGCTGAGTCACCAGGTGACACGCTGCATGAAGGTCAACATGTGCAACATGAACATGGGTTTTGAGGTAGGAAACCAACCCCCCACAGCCGGTCAAGACAGTGCTTCATCTCTCCTTTTGGTTTCATGGTCTCCAGTGTGGACTCTTGATGAAGGGGACGAGGAGACGGGGGCACAGACACCAGAGAGGAATAGAAGGCAATTGTGTTAAAAGTTTGTTATTTGAAGTTGCTTGGTTCTGGGGTTATTAAAGGTCCACAATTCCTAATATTATGAAACTGAATGAAACTTTGAGGACTTGGAAGAACAAATCAGTGCCTCAATAGCCAGCATGGGCCTCCAGTTGTGAGAGGCTTTATTAAAAAGAAACTTTATTTCTATCTGTTTGTTTGTTTGAAGCTATCCTACGAAAAACATAAGCACAAAAACGGCCTCACAGGGATTGAAATCACTTCCTCGAGCAAGTCCCCCCCCTTAATTGTCTTGCAACCGGTTTATTGAACTGAAAATTAACAATTTGGACCTGACTTTGCTTCTGACTGGACAAATCTGCCTGCAAGAGATTGAAGCCAGCAAGCAGAAAACAGCCAGCAACAACCAGGTGACTGATCACCATCTACCTGATAACTATCACGCATGCGGTCAGACTGATCTTTATGAATAATAAAGCACCCCCCTCCACACACACCCCCCACCAACCCAGCAAATAAAGCAGTCCAGCATCTGAGCTTTATCACAAAACAGGTTTTTAATTTAATATCTCTTTATTTTTTAAAATAATTAAACATTTGTATTTCTCCAACCCTTTTTTATCTTTTTGTTTTTTCCTCCATTTTTTAAAATCATATTACATCTGGGCCGCTCTAACGCACACATCAATTCTGCAGAGGGAGGAGGGGGGAGGGGGAGGGGAGGTTCGACTGTCACACTCCTGACAAAGTGGTCTGTTCTGAGCTTTCCCTCCCTCTCTACACCCCCCCCACCCCACCCCATCCCCTAACCCCTCCCCCGCCCCCCTCCCTCCCTCCCCAACTAAAAAACAAAACAAAAAAAAAACAAAAATATATATCCAATGCTCAAAAGAAACGTCATCAAAATATCCAAAAATGAGATAAAAACCAAAGTGGGGGGAGGGGAGGAAGGAAAGGGGGGAGGAGTGGGAGACAGAAAAAAAAGAAAGAAAGAAGCAGACTGAAAGGAGGGGGGGGGGGGGGGGGGGGAGGGGCACTATCATAAATACCAGGAAGTCTTGTTCCATAATACCTCTTTATATACTGGATACTCCTCTCCACAGTTTCCTAAGCAAAAAAAAACAATAGGCTAAATTACTACGAGATACAAGATTATCAGTGTACTGCATTCAATAACAATGTACAGGGTTGTCTCTCTCTCTCTCTCTCGCTCTCTCTCTTTTTGTCGCTGTTGTAATACTGTGAAGTCAACAAGGCGGCGGCGACCCCCGACCCCCTGCCACCCCCTGGTGGACGGGGGTGAAGTGCTCCGATGATGTTTTGGTGCTCCTCTGAAAACTGTTGTTGATTTTGTTTATTTTTGTCGTTTTCTCCTTTTTGTTTTGGAAGTTAAGTCGCCGTCGCGGCCGCAGGGAGGGGGTACCAGTGCCAGACTGATACTACTGGGGTGGCGCAATGTGGAAGGTGAAGAGGGACGTAGGGGATTTGCCATATATTGAAAAGAATAAGAAGTGAAAAAGAAAAAAAAGGGGGGTGGGGGATGCCAAGTGCTGGAAACGGTCCAATTCTGGACGAGGGAGAGAGAGAATGTGGGGGAGGAAGAATTGAGTGCGTTTACCTGCAGATTTTTTTTTTCTTTTTTCGTATTGTTGTTGTTGTTGTTGTTGTTGTTGTTGTTCCCCCACTTTGTAAGAACCTGATTGCAACCATTGAAGCATGAAAGCGTGAAAAACAGCGACTGGGCTGCAGTGCTGACAGAGAATCACCGGCGGTGAAAGAAAAAGAAAAAAAGCTTCACATGAACCAATGAAAAGGTGTCATACATCAGACAGGACAGCACACTTTGATTGGCTGGCTGAACTACACTGTGGGGTGGGGGGTGTGTAACCCATCAGGTTTCCTTTCCACACATCTTCCATGACATTGTTACAATGATACAGATCGTTACACTGTTATTACATCGCTGACGAAATGCAATGACGAGTAGGTAGGAGTCTCGCTTTTTTTTTTTTTTTTTTTGGAAATCGGTATCACTTTTGTTTGACCACTAGATGGAATCAAAGTGAACAAAAGAAAAGAGGAGGAGGAGCCCCAGTGACGCTACGACGAGCAGCTCCGACAGCACAAGTGACGACGAAAAAGGAGAAGAAAAAAAGGATTTTTTTTTTCACGCAGCAGGTCTGAACTCCAAACCAGGGCGTTTCATCATCGCCTTCACATTAAAAGCATGTAACTGGTGAGGTGCGGAAGGTGGCTTTTATTGTGAAGTTTTCTCGACTCCAAAAAAAAAAAAAAAAAATCCAGCATGTAAACGCATTCAAAGTCTCTGTGGCTTTTTTTTTTCTTTTTTGTTCAGTCTTTTCCTGTTTGGGAAACAGGAAGGGGAGGGGGGGGGTCCCTCTGAAGGGAGACTCACTGTTAGAGAGGAAGAGGAGGAGGAGGAGGAAGAAGAGGAGGATGGAACCGAAACGGATGAAGCCGATAACGACGAGAGGGAAAGCAAAGAGGACGACCGGGAAAATAAAAGTAATGTACAAGTGACTGAAGCTGAGTGAGATGAAGGGAAAAAAATCAATCTATCTTCTTTTTTTTTTTTGTTTTCCAAGAGTTTGTTTGTTTCGTGTCCGTCAGTCCAAAAGTTGTTTGTTGTTGTTGTCGTCTCAGTTCCCCTCCCACACAAGTCATTTTCTCATTTTCTGTTTTTTTTCTCTTTCTTTTTTTTTTTTTATTATTATCATTATTATTACTGTTTTTGTTTTCCTGTTTGCAATAATATCAGGGATAAAAGAAAAAAAAATATTTACAGTGCTGTTGAAATAATGAAAACAGACGTGATGAATCTACTGTAAAGTAAGTCGCACAAACACAGGAAAGAAAAACGAAAACGTAAAGGGTGGGAGTGGGGGGAGGGGGTGAGGTGGTGGTGGTGGGGGGGGTGTTAAGAAAGCAGCCGATGCTTCGCTCCGTCTGAACCCCACAGAGGCTGCAGCCTGGTTTCAGGAGGGGGATTCGCTCAGAGCTCTGGGACAGACATGGCTGATGGGGGGGTACAGGGGTGAGGGGTGGGGGACAGGAGGGGGGGCGGGGGGGGGGAGCGCGGCGCTCTCTTCGTTAAATGGGGATGATCCCGTCGTTCATAAGGCCCCGCTTGAGCTCCAGGTCCTCCAGCTTCTTCCACAGCTCCTCGCGCTCCTTCTCCTTCTTCTTCTCACTGCAGAGAGAGAGAGAGCGAGAGGGAGGGAGGGAGAGAGAGAGATACAGAGAGAGACACACAGACAGAGAGGGAGGCAGGGAGAGAGAGAGAGAGGGGAGACACAAGCAGCGAGAGTTGATTTTAGTTTCTTTCACTTCAGAAAAACTGGCGGATAAAACAGGCCATAGGTGTCAAACTCTGGCCCGCAGGCCAAATTTGGTCCGCAGTGTTCATTATATTTGGTCCGCCAGGCAACTAATCCTCTTACCGCTGGCGGTCCGACTTGTAAGTGGCCGTGAGTTCGTCGAATAAGGTACTGTTCATCTCCATGAAGGCCTTCAGCACGTTGTAGACCAGCGCCACGATGGCCCTGCAGGGGGCAATCACACACACTGTCAGAGCACTGGAGCCTCTAGTGGGGTCAAACGCGACCCGTGAAGTTTGTCAGCTCATGGAAGCATCTGCAGACGTCTGTGTTTCGCCGGAGTCGAACCGTCCTGTGTCAAAATGTGCGCTGGCGTAGAACTATCTCGGTTTCTAGCATCGTCTTTAACTTTGAACCATCTGTGTTTCAGACACGAGGCTACGGGCATCATAACGCCTTTGAGAACAGGCTATGAAAGCAAGAGAAAGAAATTATACACAAAGGAGATTTTTATTGAGGTTTTAAGTTCAAGTTTTAAGTTCAGATTTTGTGAATAAAGTCAAAATTTCGGGGGAAACATTTTTGTAAAAAAAAGACAAAATCTGCTGAATAAAGTCGACGGAAACAACGTTGAAATTGGTGAGTAGATTGGGTGGAGGGTGGATGAACCCACAGTTGAAAGTAAAGTGCTGAAAACAGGTGCATCCCACCAGGTGCACTTTGAGTTCACTTCCTGTTGACATTGATTGCAAAAATTTGGATTTTATTCACATAATTTCGTCCTTTTTACTTCAAAATGTATTCTCAAAATTTCGACTCTCACCTCGAAATTTCAACTTTATTCTCAAACTGGAAACAGTTTGAAAATAAAAGCAACTGAGAACCACTGACTGAAACAACGCGAGTTGGGCCCGGGGCACTCGGGCAGCGACACTCACGGGTTCCAGTGCTCTTTGGAGATCCTGTACAGGCTGGCGAACATGATGGGCAGGATGACGCTGGAGTTCTCCTCGATCAGACTCATGATGTACTCGTTGTTCCAGTAGTATAGAGCTCGCTCCGCCACCTGGGGACCACCACACGTCAAAATCCAGGGTGTGATTTTGGGGGGGGGGGGCAGCTCCTGGTGAGGGTTCGGCGGTGTGGGGGTCACTGACCTGGAAGTGTGGGCTGGACACGCATCTGGAGATCTGTTTGAAGAGCGGCTCCTGGATCTTGACGAACTGCGTGGGCTCGATCACGTCCAGGATCTCCTCCAGCTCCCCGAGAAACATCACCTGAGCGGCCACAAGGGGGACAAGGAGAGGAGGGTCAGGACCGAGTGAGCCAGCGAGCGGCCGCAAACAAGGAGACGCACCTCTTTTTGACTGCAGGTTTTGGGCCAGAACTTCAATAGGCCTCTGATAACCTGAGGAGGAGGAGGAGGAGGGGAAGGGGGAGGAGGAAGAGACGACGCAAGAGTTCATTCAATGTTTCCCTCAATTGTTCATTCAATCACTGCTGCTGCTGCTTCATGGTAGGACATCATTCCATGAAACTACATTTCTGACCACAGTCAGGCGCACTCTGCACTGTTTCTGAATGACCTGCCACTGAACCACTGGCTGTGATGACAGCAGCTGGGCTCAGAGGATCTGCTGCTACAATAGAAAGCAGGCTGATCCAAGATGCACAGCGGCAGTCAACAGTTTGGACTCAACCCTGTGAACTGAATGTCTTTTCTTTCATTCTCATGATGACTGTTGACGTTGCACTTTCTGACCGAAGGCCTACAAACTACATATGAGCAGGAATGAATTACGTAGGAAACAATAAAAGTGTCAAATAACTCGAAAGACCTTTTATATTGAAATTCTTTCAGAAAAAGCATGTTTAGAGTTATTGAACATAATTACAGATATCTTGCTCATATACAGTATTTGATGTCTTCAGTATCTATCTGCTATGTAGAAAGTTGTAAAAATGAAAAAAATAAATAAATAAATAAATTGCATGATAAGGTGTGTCCAAACTTTTGACTGGAGTGCGCATTTGTATTTTTACTATTAGAAAAAAAAAAGAGGTTTCCCAGTTTTAACCAAATGCGGGGTGACACTTACCGGTTCTGTTAATGTTGGGTCTTTCTCTAGGAACTGTACAATGCAATACGCCAACTGTGGAAGAAGATACAGGTATAGGTGAGAACACAAGCTCGGGACAGAAGAAGCTAAAGGTCAAGAAGGGCTTTCCATCTTTGAACCCGCTTGCGGGACTCTGCTTTATTTTATTTCTTTATTTCTTTGTAATCAATATAATCTCCATCGCCAATCTCCAGTCTACCGTATTGTTGCTGCAATTATGCTATTAGTTTTATTCTGGAGGGATTCTCCAAGTATTTTACAGACAGATTTCCCTTCTTTTTTTCTTTCATTTATTTTAAAGGAACTCAACATGAAAAACACACACGGCCACAACTCACCTGTGCGTGGAAGAGGGACAGACTCCTGACAGAGTGGAGGGGCAGCAACACTTTGACCAGAAACTGTTTATGCTCCGCTTTCAGCGGCAGAGCGAAACCATTGATTATGCTGAGGAGGGGGTCGGGGGGATAAAAAGAAAAACACATCCATTAAACATGAACACATTCAAGAGATTGACTGTGAGTCGGCGAGAGCGAGAGGAGGATCAATGAGTGGCGGAGAAACACGCTGTTGTCTGGCTGGAGGAATCACAGAGAGTTTCAGTCGGAGGAAAAAACCCCCATGATGCATATCTGCTGTCCAATTAGCCCAACGACTGATCTAATTGGACCAATCATTTGCTGCTGAGCATCAATTCTGAATCTATTGGGTGAGGCGACCCTGAAGGGAACAGCCACACCAGAGGGTTTGCTGGCATTCATTTTTGCATTCATAGGCACTGGCTAATTAAAGGTCAAAGTCCAACCGATTGTCAAATTCCAAAACATGTCAGATTAATGATTGGTATTTGAGCCCCAGTCTCCCGAAGGAGCCGCCAGCGGTATCACTGGGCCATCCCAACTCTCAAGTCCCCGCCTCCACGCCCAGACTTCACTGATTACAAACTATTTTTAAATCTATAACTGGGCTGAGGTTCGAACCCTCGACCTCCCAGTGTCAAGGCGGAATGTCCACCACGACTGGAGTGTCCAGGTTTGGGTGCACAGGCCACCGTAGTTCACTGGCAAGCTCGGGAGAGGGTAAGAGAGTGAAAGACGTTGCAATCTACAATGTAACCACTTGATGTCACTGTTTCTTCATCAGAATCTCCAAGTATTAATTACACAGTTAATCTTTACGAAGGATTTTTTCATGTAGTGCATTATGACGTAAATCTACGAGGTGTTCCCCCCATCACTGCAAGTCCACCATGCAGAATCTGATCTGAACTTTAGAACTTAGAAACTAGTCTATTAAGACACACACACACACACACACACACACACACACACACACACACACACACACACACACACACACACACACACACACACACACACACACACACACACACACACACACACACACACACACACACACACACACACACACGTTTGTTTGGGGGGTTTTTTTCTTCTCAAAAGAATGAGCAAAATCTGGCCTCATTTGGAAGAAGTGGCCGTACAACTGTAGACACAATGATGACAAACTGTCTCTGAGTTGAATATGGATTGAAAAGCCAGTGAGGAATAAAGAGAATTCATTTATCTCCAGCAGACGAGTGCAACGTCTGCTGGCAGAGACTCCTCATCGAGTTTGGATGGAGTGCAGTCGCTCAGTACGAGTTTTTTTTTTACCCATTCATGACACGGATCTCCAGTTCTACACGACCGTGAGCGTAAAGTCAAGCCCACAGGGCAGAGAAGAGAAGAGAAGAGAAGAGAAGAGAAGAGAAGAGAAGAGGAGAGGAGAGGAGAGGAAAGGAGAGAAGGGAAGAGAGGAGAAGAGGAGAGAAGAGAAGAGAAGATGACAGGAGAGGAGAGGACAAGAGAAGAGGAGAGGGGAGGAGAGGAGAAGAGAAGAGAGAAGAGGAGACAAGGGAAGGGGAGAGAAGGGAAAAGAGGAGGATAGGAGAGAAGAGAAGAGGAGAGGGGAGCAGAAGAGAAGAGGAGAGGAGAGAAGAGATAAGGAGAGGGGAGAAGAGGGGAGGAGAGGAGATGGGAGGCAAGGAGAGTGGAGGAGAGAAGAGGAGAGGGGAGGGGAGGGGAGCAGAGGAGAGGAGAGCAGAGCAGAGGAGAGGAGAGGGGAGCAGAGGAGAGGGGAGCAGAGGAGAGGAGAGGGGATAGAGGGCGGCCTTGACGTACCTCCCCAGGATCTCCAGCAGCTCAGCCACCCCGTTGAAGTGCTCCGTCTCATAAACAAAACTGCAGAGCGAGAAGAGCAGAGGTTAAAAACAAAGAAGAAAAATGTGCGTATACACACACACACACACACACACGCACGCACGCACGCACACACACGCACACGCGCGCACACGCGCGGCGTGGAGATGAAGTGCACGCTGGCTGACAGAACAATGAGACGTGTGGAATTCAGGATGCAGAGGCGAGAGACTTTCTCCTCTGGAGAGCCAGTACAACATTCTCAACCTGACTGTTTATCAGCTGGCGCCCCAACGCAGATGAATGGTGGCACCAGCTGCTGCATGGCCAAGAGGATTGAATCTGCAGACGCTCTGGCATGGCGTTAAACCAACGCTCAGCGACAATAAACCCAGACAAACACTGCGATCACGGAGTCCCATCCCTCAGTTCCAGCGGCTCCCTCGGCCGCCAGGCAAAGCAGCCGAGCGCCGGTAGGTCAACGCAGATGTGACGTCAACTGCTGGTTCACGCAACCAGATTTTCCTTCTTTTGCACTATTCCCAGTTATCCACAGTTGAAAGTAAACTGCTGAAAACAGAAGTTCTCCACTAGACTTACTCCATATTTTGAATTACTTCACGTTGATATGAATTGCAAAATTTCTATTTTATTCACGGAATTTTGTCTTTTTAACGTCAACTTTATTCTCGAATTGGAAACTTTAAAAAAAAAAAGAAAAAGAAATTCTATCTTAATTATTTCTCCTCTTGTGGCCCTCATCCTTTTCCGTACCATTGAGTCGACATCTCTTTCAGGATAAAAGCCTTTCACACGCATCCGGAGCAAGCAGAACAGTTTAGTTGTTTTTTCATCTTCTTAATAATCAACTAGAAATCATTCTTTCAAGTTCTTTCTTTTTTTTTTTTTACCACATAAATATTCATGAAAATATTTCATATTGACACAAATTTTTTTTTAAGTGAGTCCAAAAACGTCTCTCTACCTCTACTGCCTTCAAACTGGCTCACGGCAAAATAATCACAACGAGAGAAGAAGCAGAAGCATCCACCCACCGTAGAAAAATATTATTGATCTGTTTTCGTATAAAAGCCCTCAGCCCCAGGAATTTGCCGTAGATTCTATGCAAGACTGTCTTCAGGTAGTCTCTCTCCCGGGGGTCCTCGCTGTCGAACAGCTCCAGGAGCTGAGAGGAGGAACAGCCACATTCAGCGTCAGAGTCACAGAGTCACAAAAAGAAATCAGAAATCACAGCTGGACTGGAGGTGTGGATGGGGAACGCACTCACCTGTAGGACAAACTTCTGGTCTATGTACTTTTTGGCAATGCTGGGCTGGAATTCCTGACTCTCCAAGAAGCGGATGAAGAACTCGTATACCAACTGCGGGGAGAGGAGAGGAGGAGGAGGCGAGTGAGATCACAATCCATCAGCTTCACTCACCGTCTGACCGTCTGGTCGGCCGAGTGGCGTGGAGAAAGACTCTGCGCCCACTTTTGCATTGGTTCGGCTTTTGCCGACGCTTTGCAGCTTAAATGTGTTCAGACACAAACTACAGACTAGGCGTCAAACTCCCTATTTTACAACAACGAGCTGACTGAAATTTCCAAGAGAGACAAGAGTGACGTGTTGCTCAGCCCCTTCGTCTGACCCCGCTAGCACCGGGACGGGACAGGACTGGACTGAAGGGGTCGGGTCCGACAGGTCAAAGGTCACAGACGGGGGACAGTCTAGGGTGCAGTAATAATAAGAAGAATCATGTTGTTTTTAAAAAGTTGAGGAGTGTCAGGGGTGAGGGGGGCGGGGTCTAAGGGTGCGACTGACCGGGCGGGGGCGGGGGTGAGGGGGGCGGGGGAGGGGCGGAGACAAAGAGGGAAAAAAGGAAAAACAGGAAGAAAAAAAAAAGAAAGGTTTTACCAGGAAGCTTCTCCTTGAGATTTGCATCTCATTTCTAAAGGAGTCCTGGGCAGCAGGCACACAGAGAAGGAGGGGAGGTGAGAGAGCAGAGAGCCTGGCTCTAGACATGGACCCCGCCCCGCCCCCCCCCTGCCCCGCCCCCTGCCCCGCCCTCACACCAGCAGCTACAAGCAGCAGCCCAGTGACAACGGCTGCCTTCCCATCACCCCCAGGATTGCGCAAACAGCGAAATATGGCAATAAAAATAAAAAAAACTCTTAAAGGAAACAACTCAACCTGTCCAGTATGGCTGAAAGGTTTCGACGCTCTCATCAGGTGGTTTTTCACACGGATCCATATGGGGAGGTACGTCAGCAAAGTGTCATGGAAACACTTCTTTTTTTTTTTTTTTTTTTTTTTTTCTTTTCCTTCCTTATTTAACGTGACCAGCTCACTTCAAACAGCTGCTCCAAAGAGCAAAATGTTCTGCACCTCCGTCCTCCTCACAGTGGGGTCTCGCCGGACCAGACTTGAGGAGAATTACGGCGGATGCGCTTCAATGGAAATCACCTGCAAATCGCAAATTGTACTTTGTTGAAGTTTATTCTTTGCGGGAAAAAACTGTGATGGAAACGCCGCCAGCGTGGGAGGTGTCACGTGGGCTGTGGGGTCCTTTCAACGCGTGTTCATGCACAGCTTTGACAAGGTCTGACTTCTGAACCTCGGCACTGTCGCCTGCTTTGCACCTCGACAACTGCGGCCGACCGAGTGAGCTTAGGTCTTGTTCGCTCAGTCAAACTGTTAACTGCTTTCGTGATGAAAAAACCAAAATCGAAAGAAAAAAAAGAAAGAAAAAAGAAAGAAAAGCGGAAGAAAAGAAGGAGAGACTTCCTGTCGGAGCGGCGAGCCTTCCTACCTGTAAGTGGGGCCAGGAGGCCTCGAGCGTGGGCTCGTCTTCCTCGGGGTCAAACTCGTTACTGTCACTGGGTGGAAGGGTCCGGAATATGTTGTGAGACACCTGCAACGCAACACAGAGGTCAGTCAGTCAGCCAGTCAGTCAGTCAATCAGTCAGTCAGTCAGCTCCACAGGGCCAACAGGACGGACACAGAGGAGTTCTGATGTTCTGATGGCTGTTTGGTTGCATTTCCTCTCCTCATCCCGCTGTGCTTTGCTCGTCTCACTCCTCCCTGGCCCCGCCCTCTTCCTTGCCCCCCCCCCTCCCCCAACTACACTGTATACACTTTCCTTTGGGTGGGCTCACTGCTCATTATCGTGAGACACAACACATCAAAACTTGACCAGAGCTGAAATTAAAGGATTAAAATCTAAATCCCCCCTTCTTCTTCTTCTTCTTTTTTTTTTTTTTAACTTCAGGGGCTTCCAATACACTCGGCACTGGATTAGTTCCACTGTCATTATGGGATGGCGTTTGCTTGGGTTAAAATACCTTTCAGCAATCTATGGCATTTTCACTGCATACAATGGTTTGACCCAAACACAAACCTGTGGTTAATGCTGTTTTTTTTTTCACGTGTTTTCTAATTTTCACCTTTTGGAGGGTGTGGACCAGGCGTGGGCAAACTACGGTCCGGGGGCCATACGCGGCCCGTTAAACTTTTTAATCCAGGCAACTTTGCTTTGGCTCATTTTCACTTGACATTCAAGCATAATCATTTCGACATATTCCATGATAGATTTTTCCTCCGATTGCGATGCGATGCTGCTCTGAGCGAACCATAGACCAACAGGACCACAAACACGTCTCTGCTATATCATCTCCCTTTTGACTCCGAGTAGTGAGTGAGTTCAGGAGCGCAGCCATTACGCCGAGGTGTCAGCGTGCCCTGTTTGTGTCTCCACTGAACAAACGTCTCAGTCAGACAAACGGTTGGGGGGAAAAAGAAGGAAAAAAAAAAAAAAAAAACGACTGCGAGAGACAGCGACAATCTCAAAAGCACAACCACCCCTCCCCCCAACCCCGAAGCCCCGCCCCTCTCACCATTTTGACGACCTCTGGGTAGGCCTGCTCTGTCAGGTAGCCCCGGCTGACGGTCACGTAGTCCACCAGCTCGTTGAGCGTGGAGCGCTTGTACTCCTTCATCTTGAGGTCCGACAGCGTGTCCATAAAGTCAAAGACAGTACAGCACTGCTGCAGCTTCTTCAGGAACAGCTCCGGCTGCTCCGGCGCTGGCACCTCTGCCGCCACAAGGCCGAGGAGGAGAGGAGGAGAGGTGAGGAGTAGAGAAGAGGAGAGGAAGAGGAGAGGAAGAGGAGAGAAGAGGAGGCGAGGAGTAGAGAAGAGGAGGAGAGGAAGAGAGAACGGAGAAACGGTTAGAAAACTTTGCAACTGAGTTCAACAGATTGCAAATGTGTTCAGATGGACTAAAAAAAACAACAACAACAACAACAACCAGAAGCATCACGTTTTTTAAAAAAAAAAAAAAAGAGAGAGAGAGAGAGAGACAAAGAAAGAAAGACTCAGTACTAAGCCGACTGCTGAAGGGATCATTTCCCCCTCGACGACGACAATCAACCTGGGAGAGTCTATTGCAGCGGCGACGCGCGGAGGCAGACGTCGCATC
This sequence comes from Nelusetta ayraudi, assembly GCF_046127955.1. Lineage (NCBI taxonomy): Eukaryota > Metazoa > Chordata > Actinopteri > Tetraodontiformes > Monacanthidae > Nelusetta > Nelusetta ayraudi. The sequence goes on from NW_027466071.1 coordinate 3,111,928, forward strand.
ACTCACACTGACATTCACACCACCACACAGTCATCATCTCATCTGCATGTCTGCTGGTGGAAGCCCACTCACGCCGATATTCTGCAACAATAAATAGCGAGTGAGCGGAAGAAAGAGGCCGTCCTGGGATATAAAAAGAAAAAAGAAGAAGGCGAGTGGAGGACAAGAGGAGGGAGGAGGGCAACTCGGGTTCAGGGCTTTGCTGACGGATCTTTCTGATGGTGCCGTTGGACCGAATCAGCAGCTCGCTGCATATTTGGCAAGTCATTGTGTATTCTCTTTAATAGATGTTCTGTTCAACAGCAGCGACAGGTTTGCACAGGAAGCTCAACGTTTGGTTCTTCCTGCAGCTGCGAGGTCTGCGTGTTCCGTGCAAACTGGCAGCGCGAAAAAAGCAAAAAGCCACAGAAAGAAAGCGAAAAGGAAGCGACGCATCACGATCTTCGATACTGAAATTGCGGCTGTGTGTGTGTGTGTGTGTGAGTGTGTGCGCGCGCGCGCGTGCGCGTTTTAGGGCATTTAAACGCTGCAGAGGAAGATCAAAGGGATGCTCCGGCTGCGTGCCGCAGGTGAAGGAGTCAGTTTCCTGCATTCTGGCTTTTTTTTCTTCTCTCTCTTTCTTTCTTTTTTTTTTTTTTCACAGTTGTCAGTGATTTCAGCAAACTTGGCCGAGGAAGAGCGCAGCGGGCTCGTTATCCGGCGGAGCGCGGCAACGCTTTTACCAGAAAGGTGGCGCGAGTCGACAGGTTCTCCTCATTTCTGGTGAGGAGGCGACGGAGCAGGTGGGAGGAGGAAGAGGTCGCGCAGAGTTCACATCCGCAGGGGTGGAGAGAGAGAGAGAGAGAGAGAGAGAGAGAGAGAGAGAGAGAGAGAGAGAGAGAGAGAGACGTCTTCCCCCCCCCCCCCCCTCTGAATCCCCAAAAGCGATCCCAGCGGGAGCAGCGGGCCGTCATTATGTAAGAGATAAGCTGCTCTGCAGGCAACTCACCACTGGACCTGAACACTGTCTCTGACAACTCACACTGACGGGGAGGAAACCTTGGACAATCACACTCAATTATATTGAATAGTATGTAGCATATAGGTATGTATGTGCAATGTATGTATACATGTATGTATGCATATACAGTAATATATATATATACAGACATATACAGTCTGTACACACACGCACGCACGCACGCACGCACGCACGCACGCACGCACGCACGCACGCACACGCACACGCACACGCACACGCACACGCACACGCACACACACACACACACACACACACGCGATTGCTGGACATTAGCAGAGTACAATGACTTTGCTGTGTGATTGTCAGACCAGTAACCAGACCAGTAACCAGACCAGTGATCAGTGACCAGTGGTTCATCAGACCTCCATCAACTCCATGAGAAGTTAATGACACAGCTGCACAATACCAACGGCACTGGGGATCGACCAGAACAACGCATCTTGATCAATTCTTTCTGGTTAATACACCAGTATGCAGGAGCTCTTTCATCGCCCACATATAATTATTGATCTTACCAAGGAACGTTCACATTTGTTAACTTGCATTTTTTTTAAAAAAAAAAAAGGGTGCCGCCGCGGGGCAGAACAGCACAGCAGAACATGAACAGCCTGTCCCAAAAAATGCACGTGAGGCGAATGGGGAACTCTTCATTGGGCCGGAGGAGCGAATGAGTGTGAATTCACTCCGACCCACAGACAGCTGGGAAAGGCTCCAGAAACCCCCGTGATTCCGAGTGCACGACCGGCAGCAATAGAAAAAGACGACATGCTCGATTCTCTGACTTCTCAGAGAAGCCCAGAGTTGGCTTATCATTTAAGCTCCGCCCACCAATAGCCTGCAGAAATTAGAAATAAGGTAATAATACACTACGGTTTTAGTTACCTCCGCAGGCTAACTGCATTTATGGGTCCATCAAATTACATCTCAGAACTCAATTCTCGTGACACAGTTTGACTTTGGTCTGATGCAAATACATCATCGTTACCAGTTCAGTGTCGAATATTCTGCTCACTGAGCTCAGAGTCAACTAAACTAGTAGGAGGCGGCCAGGGAAGACTGGAGAAAAAAAGCTAACGCCGATTAGCATTCGTCAACCTGAAGTTGATTCCGTTCGCCAGCTAATTGAAACATTTGCTTTAACAATGCTTTTTAATTTCCATCTTTTTGAAGAGACTTTAAAAGGTAAATTAAACACTCAGACTAAATGTGTGAGTCTCAGATGAGATTTACTGTGCGTATGAATTAAATCTAGTTTAATATTTCAATCAGCTCTTAATTTTACCGTCAAACAGCATTTGGATTTTATTTGTTTGTTGACGAAAGCTCAGCTGGTTAGAGGAGGCGTCGCAATCCTCGAAATCCTTTCCAACCACTGGATGAAAAGCTTGGCCTCCTGCCCGGAAATAGAACGACTCTGAGCAACTCTCAAGCCAGACACCTATGTGACTGGCAGCAGTCCTGGAGGCTCTAATCCCTGTCTCACGAACTCACAGACCAATCACAGTCAGTCTTAATGAACCTGTCGAGAGGAAAACCCTGTCTCATAGATGTGGTGGACGGAGCCACCTGGTTGACCCGCCACCAAGATGAAAGCTTCAAAATGATCACTCACTGCTCCGAACATGAAAAAAAAAAGGGCGCCGCCCAGAATATTAAGATGTCTGCAGAGGAGAGGAGACAACTTCCTCGCAGGCATCTGCAGAGTCCTCCCTGCTCTCGTTTTGAATTCATGGGAGGGACAAAAATACCAAGGAGAAGGTTGCACCTCCAGTTGGGGCACCAGTGAAGAATCGTTAGAGGAGTCATCCTAATGTGAGATTGTGTTTACGACACAACTCTTTCTGCCCTTGTGTCACTCAATGGTACTGCAGCTTAACTTAAAAAAAGATTTTGACACGACGAACCAAATCTTTGAGGGCACCTGCGCCTCCTGCGTGAGTCGTGGCTTCTGGACATGCGTGCGGTTTAGAGAGTGATGACGAATAATTTGCACGAAACGAATCTTTGACGCTTACAGTATTGCCACTTGAAAGCGACGCGATTGGCTGCGAATTAAAAGACGGGTTGCCTTTACGCAATTATCATCGTACGGGATTACCATACAGAAGGAGCTCGGGAAGCAGCGGTTGCCTGCGTCTGTCGATGTCGAACAAACGCTGAGGTTGGTGGAGCAGCACCGGGCCGAACGATCGGACGATGAAACACTCTGCAAAGTTCACAACGTCTGACAGTAGAGTCAAAGCAACCCCGGTACTTTCTGGCACAGCGGTCGAAAGGCGTGCGCGCCTCTTGGGAGTGTGTACACAACAGTGGCTCTCAGCCGGCTGTAGTTCATTACAGTAATTACAGGCGGCAGGATTCAGGCTAGACATGGGGAGCCTGCACCTCTGCCACTGTGGGAGCATGTGAACGGCCTAAAGGAAGTTATTAATAGACGGATAATCACACAGGACACGCTAATCCCGACGCGGAGACACACAGAGCACAGAGCAGCGGGCCTGGAGTGGCGCTGAGGGAGCAGAGGGATGGACGCGCTCGGCTGGCGATGGACCGTCAAACACGTGTGCAACCTGCGAGGCTGCACATTTGGCCAAACGCCCCCTTCGTATTAAAGGAAGGGCTTCCTCCTGGTGGCGGTGCAAGATGGCAGCCCGAGCCTCGTTCTGTGCATATTGTCGTACACATGAGAACTGCTCTAAGGGTAGGAAAACACAGTGGCTTTTATTGTACTGTGAGTACACTTTTCATGTCATGTATTTATGGGCAGTATGTTGAGCTTTTATCAATATAAAAATCAGAAATCCAGCCAAATTTGTCCTTTAAAATAATAATTTTTTTTTTTTTTTTTTTTTTCCTCTTCCCTGGATTAGACAATGCTTGTTGTAGATTAATGTAAATCTCCGTCTACACCCGATATCTTACGGCCTGGTTCCCCTTCGGTGAGCGACTGTAAAAGCCGTTTCAGGATTGAAGGGCAAAGAGGAGTCAAACATTCAGAGATCAAAGCGCGCATGATTAGCCAAAGTGAAAAATGACCTCACTTCCTCAGGTAGCGGTGAAAATACCGTTTGTAGCATCGTCTGTGTGATTCATTCAAAATGCTGTGGAATCCCCCCTTCTTAATGTCACTATGACGCGCTGGACAGGACCAATTCATCCTAAGACCTAAAGCAAAGCCATTACGTTTTAAGTACCCATATCATTTGGGACATTTACTTTCACCAGCCATCTTTATCCCCAAATCCAGTTAGCTGGTACAAATGTGATCCGTTTCTTAATCCAGCCGCAGCAGTGGCAGACAGAGGACGGAGTTTTTTTTTTTTTTTTTTTTTTTTTTTTTTCCCCCCATTGCTAAGCCAGACACGGTTGCCACAGACAGAAGTTGTAAAGCGAGTCAAACCATGGCCAGACACAGGACAAGAGCCGGCTGTTCACTTCTCTTTTGTTTTGTAATTTATCTATCACACCATCACACAAACAAATTTATTTAAAAACAAATTACGAGAGACTGCGGCTTCCTCCCGCAGTCCAAAAAGAAACACGTGGGGCGAATTGGGGAATTGTCCGTGAGGCGAGCGTGCGAGCGTGAATGGATGTTCACACACCCTTCTCCAACATCACCCCCAGCTTGTGCAGATAACATAACAACCTATTGCAACGATTACGCCCTCATTTGTGTTAAAGACGTTTAGGTGTGAGCGAGATCCTCGTTTTGCTGCTGGAGGCAACTTTTCCGAGGGTGTTCTGCCTCATCAAGACTCAGCGGTCCAACTTTTGCTTCCACAGATGCCTTTTGTGGCCTCTATCCACCAGACCACACAACCCCGATGAGACCAGCGCCCCCGGCACTGCGGTAGCTCACCTTCTGTTTTTAACCTATAAAACATTGCACGTCAACCCACCGCACAATAACTCCCCTTTGTGCGATACTCCTCTGGTCAAAATGTGGGCGTGTCAGAGCCATACATTGGGGGGGGGGGGGAACCTGATCCCTGCTTAGAACGATCCTTGAACCAATGATTGGCATCTGTGTGACTTCAGCCACGAGTCCTGCTTCCAGTTCAGAGCGGAAGTCTTCTACCCGAACAAGCGGCGCCGAAATGCCAACACCAACAACAAGCGAGAGTCGGTTCCTCCGCGACTTTAAAACGTGGCTGCGGTGACTCACTTCGGCTCGGATCAACAACGGCGGTAGGTTGTGCGGTGCCTCCCGAGACGAGCGTCAGAGATTGGAAATCTCTCCTTTGACATTTTTGAAATTTCTGAAGGCTCCACTGGGCCTCGGGGGAGCTTTGGAATCACGATTCCCGCTGACACAACCAGAGAACAGGCAACGCGCTCCGCAGTTATTACAGACGTCGCACAAAGTGTGCGCGTTGCCTTTAACATATTGTTGCGTGGCCTTTGTCCTGTCCTTGGGAGTCATGCTAAGGACCGGAGAGATATGGATAGTCACATTCACTCAAAATCAATTACTTGCCTGATTTCCATAAACCCCGCGGAGAACTTTCTGACAGTGTGAAAGTTTCGAAGAATTCGCGAGAGAAATCTTTTGGTTCAAACCCAGGACAAAGAGGCTCAGCATGTCTATCTAGAAGTTTCTTTGCACAAGTTTCACTGTAGTACAAACACAAATTTCTCATGTTATCATGTTCGTGCATATACGACTGCTATCGGCATCGCGGTATCAGCTCATCTTTAACGAGTACGAGTCGAGTGCTCAACCACAGTATTGGTACCGACACCCGATACTGGTATCGGTGCGCCCCTACTAACATCGCAGAGTGATTTCATTACAACGAATTCTAACATTCAAACCGCTCGAAACAAGAAATGTTTGGCAAAGTCGGTGGCTCAGTTTTGGAGAAAACATCAAGCGCAGCTACAATAAGGTGGCACGCCATCTCTTATGCTGCGGTCTTCACGTACCTTCCAAAGAGCATCGCTCTGCGTCTGACCTGATCAGGCAGTAATTGAAGTTCCAACAGCTGCGGGCAGCGTCACTGCTCCGTCTCTACGGAGAATGAGACGGGTCTATTTTAAGCGGAGTGAGCCTGCGCAGGCACACGAAAACGCAATAAATCCCATAATTGCCGACTGTCCATTACTAACACGCTTCCATTAAATTTTTTTACATTCAGGCGTCTGGTTTGTGATGACACGTGCTTTAAATTCAACTTCAAGCCTAACTTTTCATTTATTCCATTTATAGCGTGAGTCTGCTGCGCGACCTTCTCCTTCTAGAAAAGCCACTTCCTGTACGAACAGTTGGGAGTGTTAGCTTTGCGGCGGCGTGCGCAGTTGGGAATTGACCTTAAAGGACGGCGACGGAGGTTGACGCGAGGTCACCGAAGTCGAGAAGCTCGTCGTTGCTCATGAGCCCCAAGGAAGTATTTTGAGAAACTTTTACGAGTGCGGAAAGTGCAGTGGAAACACTGATGAGCTTCGGCCTCACCCCGACTTTCTCCTTCCTGCACCGCTGTGTTCTTACCCTCCCGCTTGAGAAGAGATTCTCATCTGGGTTCCCTTGGCAGCGGAAGACAGAAGTCGCTGCTGCTTAATTAATGGTAGAAAAAAGGAAAAAAAAAGGCTTAACTACTCGCGGCTCGGTAAGAGAGAGACCGATTGGACGGTCCGCCACAGGAACTCCTACAACCTCGCCGCTAATTACATAACGCCGTCGACCTATTGAGTGCAGGGTCAGATTGAAAAAGGCTCAGATATGCACCGTACGCCGCGCAAACAAGCGCAGGAAAAAAGCGCGGCCTGCTTCACTTTTGTTTAAGGGAGTGAAAGGTGGGGTGGGAATGGGGCGAGGCGGACAGGAAACAGGGAATTATAGGATGGTTCCTACAGCCGGGACCTTCTAACACAAGTGGAAGTCAAAACATGTAGTTTAAGGCACAGGGAGAAAAAAAAAAAAAATCTTAAACTTGGCTATAGCATGGACCTCAACGCTAGGAAACGCAAACTGAGCACGTCCGGTGAAGCATGAAGAAAACTTCTCGTGAATGGGATAGCAAGTGTACAGCTGGCAGACAGGAACCTTTGCATCGCAGATGCACAAAAACTAAGGGGATGCACAAAGACTTTACTTCACAGGATGGGTAGAGCACGAGTGCTCGAGTTTCAGTCCTCCCCGATAGCAATGCTGAATTCTAGAATTGCTTGGATTTTTTTTCCCGCGCCGTTATTTGAACAACATTCCTCAGCATGTCTCACAGCAGTACAAATACAAATGGCACAAAACTGTCACATGCCTACATATACAACTGGTATCGGCGTCGTGGTATCGGCACTTATTTTACAATGATGAGTAGGGTACTCAATCCCAGTATCGGTACCGATACCCAATACTAGTATCGATGCATCCGTATTAATAACGCCAAGTGATTTCATTAATATGAATTCTAACATTCAAACAGCTCGAAATAAGAAATGTTTTTGCAAAGTCGGTCGTTCAATTTTTGCTCTTGTGCTATTAATTAACCGGCAACCTGTACTCACACTCATCACACTCGTGCATCAATAGCAAACTAGCAAATACGAACGTACACAAATGAGAGGACCAATTTGTGTCGTTCCAAAGAAGGAGGTCTTCAGGGTGTGACGTTACGACAGGCGCTTTGACGGGATTTTGAAATAAACTGACTGGTCTCTTCTTCACACTGCTGTTAATCATTAGCAGAAGTAGCTGCAGAGGTTTCAGTGGAAACGCAAGGCGAGATAGGAAAGCAGGGCGAGGTGTAAGATGAGCAGGTGACATGCTCTTGTCAAACAGTACACACACACATGCGCGCATACACATGCGCGCGCGCGCACACACACACACACACACCGTGCAGGGAAAGCCCCTTGTCATCTAAAAGCAGAGTGTGTGTGTGTGAGAGAGAGAGAGAGAGAGAGAGAGAGAGAGACCGGGCAGGTTTGGGTTTCCACAGATTGACCCCTGGACATGAAGGGCAGTTTGTGGGATGCTATGTGCTAACGCGGAAAAATAGGGAGTGTGTGCGCGTACAGCCGGCAGAGTCTGGCGTAAACACACAACGTGAATGCGTGCGTGACCGGAGCAATGGTGGCAGGACGCGCGAGGCTATATTGATAGAGGATTGCGAGCGTGACCTTTGCCCTCCTAGCCGCTCGCGGCTTTCTAATGATCTTGATGTACCGAGAGGAGCGGCTGCTTGTTTACCTGCCCAGAAAAAGAAGGATTTTGTTTGCAATTCCAGCACCAGGAAGGAAGGAAAGGCAGAAACGGTCGTTTTTTAGCAACGTAATTCAGACTTTGATGCCAGGAGTCAAGTCAAAGGTGGATCTGGACCTATTGTTCTGCATGGAAAAAGCTAAACAATGATCCATTATGTCCACATCCGCTTGCTCAATCACACACGTGCCGAGTTCAACTGAGTAACTTTTAAATTTAATGTCATCATGTCATGGACCAGGTCAGTCAGTGCTTGATATCTATCGGTATCAAGAATAAGTTACCTGAACAACGTAACTGTATTCACATTAGGCAGCGTCCTAAGATTAAATTCATAAAACGGCAGGTGTGGTCACTTGGCCCAGAAGAAGAAACAGATTAAACTTGTGCAATTTAAATCAACTCCATTCCGACTGAAAAAAAAAAAAGGTCGAAATTTCAATTGGATCAGAGGAGGTGCCGTGACTGCATTTTTCATCCAATCAACGTGCATGCGAATGTGTAACGCAACAGCGGTGCCACGGGCACGGATAGAGACGATGCCTTTATTTTGTGTTTTTACTCAAACAGGACATTTCACACCACGCAAACAGCAAGCAAAGGGGTCGATTTGAGCGGCATGTGTAGTTGGCCTGTTAGTTTTCTGAAGAATTTCTGTCGAGGAGCTTAAAAAAAAAAACAACGTTGCTTTCATCGGAAAGAAAAACACAAAAAGGCGCCCGTCGTGTTTCCCCAGTGGAGGAGTTTCCCAGCAGCCACTGCTGTTGGCCCATAAGCTCGTGGGGTTAAACGTTACATAAAGGATTACAGTGGGAGAGGAGATGACAAACGCAGACTGTCAAAACATCTGTTCCGTGCGGACATCAAAAAACGGGGGGGTGGGGGGGGCACTCAACCTAGTAGCGTGCTGTCAGATGACAACAAGGCTCTGATCAGCACAAGCGGACCAGACAGAGACCATCACCGCAAGCGGCCGACCAATCCAACACTGACCGCCACCACAACGACCCACGCGTGTCGGGACGATATGTTTGGATTCGAAGAGTTTCAATCGTTTGTGATCGGATTCATCCACTGCTATTCCACTAAAATACCACTTGATAGAAAAAAAAAAAACCCCAACGCAGTGATTGGCCCAGGGGGCCGCACAGAGTAACCGTGCGGGGTGCACTGCTCATCGGTAGCTTCCTGACAGGTCCAACCAACAGCTGAAGAACATCCTGTGGTTTTGTATTCACAGAAACTGAAGCAGGGCTGATGCCGCGAGCTGATGACGCGAGCACTCACAACTGGAAACGAGCGGCAGCCAGATGCCGCCGTCATCTTTCATTTCGAAAAAGGATGTGTGCACTAAATCACTGTCCCTTCTCCGTTGGGCAACACAATCTTGCGTTAAAAGTTCAAAGGGTCCAACATTGACATTGACCTGTTCCTGGATTGTGGGTTTCTCAACATACTGTACCGACCAGCAGAAAACCATCTCACCCACCTGCCCGACCAATAGACACCTCCATTAGAACAGGGGCATGGTTTATTTGTGGTGCGACAGTGGGTTGCAACCTTCTTCTGAAGGGCCAAAATGACCTGAAAATACGAAACCATTCCACTTCCTCAACATGAGTCAATCATTTATTCTTCCTTACTTTATTTCTCTAATCGTCTTTTCACTCTCCACATATCGTTCACCCCGCCTTTCCCAAACATCTTGAACTATTTCCTCAATTTCTAGGGCTAGTCACCAAAAGAAGACGTACGTCTGCTAATGCGCCGACAAACAATGTCACTTCCTGTTTGAGAGTGTAACACGGGAGTCACAAGTTTAAGCGGCGGCATCACACAGAGCGACACACACTTGCAGCGTACAAGAAGCCCTACGTGCTAATTTCAGCGGGCAGCAGGCGGCCCGGGAGGGTTTGTGTAATGGAAAAAAAAAAACTCAAATATACCTCCAATATATTCTTGACTCAGATGCAAAGAATATATATATATTTTTTTTAAATGTCCCTGCTCCTGTCTCAGGTCTCATGTCGGCTCCCAGGCTGCTGTCAATCATTAACCAGCAGCACTTTCCCCGGGTAAACTTTGCCCCCCCGGCTACTGTAGCCGAGCATATGGCAGGTGGCGGCGCCGACGAGGCTCCAGTGACTTTCCCTCCCTGCGGGCCCGGGGCCGCCATGTCTTAGCACTGCTTGATCAGGAGGTGAGACTGGGGGCGGGAGGGGAGGGGCCCTCAGTGCCTTCCATTTGATATCGACTTGATTAACTCCATGTTGCATTTTGGCAGGTGATACGGACGGGACCTTAAAGTCTTTCTGTGCGAGAATTCCTTTGCACACAACGACACGCGTCGATGTCTTATTTTGGTTTCATTCCACTGGATGGCTCGGGTTGTTCAGTGCGCGCTTTGGACAGCGAAAGCTGAAAAGATCTCGCGACGGACACCAATTGATGAACTCAAACTGCGTCCCGGCGCGCGGCTGAGAGACGTGCCTGACAGATTTAGGCTGTTGACGGAGGAGTGAAAAGATGAATTAGAAACGGGAAACGCCGGCAAGTGACTGTCGGGATGACGAGGCTCTCAGCACCAACAGCGCATCTCCAAGAAACCGGACATTAAAAAGAGAATTAAAAAAAAACAATGACTAAGAGATTTGATCATCTTAAAGTAAGATGGTGATGATAAACTCACTTTAAACTTGGCTAATGTACGATGGCTAAGAAAAAGGCAGCTAAGAATGATAAAATACTTTCTAAAATACTGACATAATACTAATAAATAACAAGAATAAATTAATGACTACCCTCAATGTTAATATTTTTGTTGCATAAATGAGTAACTGTAATTAGTAATAAATAGGTGCATTTGTGTGTGTGTATATATATATATCTATACATATATATATTTTTATAGTACATGAGATTTTTCCCTTTCAACATGGCTAATAATATCAGGTTTCCTGTGTCTCAGTTGTGTAAGGTGGCAGTCAAACTGGCAGAGCCGCTTTGTCCAACGCTGGCCTGGACATAACAGACAGGTATCGGCCTCTGACAGCTGATGTGTCACGTCAACACTTTTCCCGGGCCGGGCTCGGACCCAGGTGAGAGCGACCGCTTCTGCCCGCAGCAAGAATTCAGCCGCACACCAGAGACGATGAGCCCCAACGAGAGCAAAACCTGTCTGTCCACTCATCGCACACTGCTGCCGTATTCTCCCGTAACGTCACGAGTCAAGCGCACTTCTGTGGTGACACTTTTGACTCTTCACGGTCATGCACAGGATTTTCTTTCGTTTCATCCTTTGCTGCTGCAAAGTTGGACAAATTACAATTGCAAAAAAAATAAATAAATAAAATCTCAGAGGCGTGAATTCAAAAACAAAACACTGCACCAATCAGATGTTGCAGGTGCAACGTGTTTGGTACCAACGACCGAGCTTCAAGTCGCACTTTGAATAATCTCGGAGAGCAGACGGTAAAACCGCGTGGTTAATGAAAAAAACGGGCAATAGTCTGAAACTGGCGTGAGGCTGAATGTCAACAGCGCCTTGACGACAAAGCGCCCGGCTGGAATCGTAAAGAGAAAACCTACTAAATCCACCGGTGAACTTTCCATTCTCCTCTCAGCCAGTGAAAACACTCGTCTTGTGTTACCATTCCTAGTCCATTTTAAGTCTACCTTTCCATCTGCCTTGCACACACACACACACACACACACACACACACACACACACACACACACACACACACACACACACACACACACACACACACACACACACACACACACACCGTCCTGTGCTGCTAGCAGCGGTGGGGTGGGGGGGGTGGGCTAACTTCAACACACGCTGGGCCGGGCCGCGCTAAAAAACCCGCCACTCGCACACATGCACAGGCGGCGCTCGGCGTCGACGCACTCACTTTAATCAGTTCTCCTTTCCCTGGCGGGCACAAAGAGTCGGCGACGGGAGGCATGAACGTCGAGTTGTGAGGCGAACATGTGGACGGCGGAACTGTGAGTGACCCACGCTCCACTTTTAGGCCTGTTTGAGGGGGCGAGGGGGGGGCCGGGAGGAGACGTAAAGAGACACCGCGGGGCTCGGGTTTCTTCCGAGGGGAGGGGGGGGGGGCAGAGGGAGCGAGGGGGGTGGGTTGGTGGGGTGGTGGGGCGCAGTGCGTGTGAGGGTGGGGGCTTCACTGGCCAAAGGAAGTGCCAGGAGAAGCCGTTGGAGACGAGTGTCTCTGTGTGTGTGTGTGTGTGTGTGTGTGTGTGTGTGTGTGTACGTGTGTGTTCACTGGGACTGCTGAGGCCGGGTGTGTTACTTTGTATCTTCACCGAGTGTCAGCAGTTGCCGTAGCGTAAACGAGATGAAGCGGGACGCATGCAACCCGGGACGGTTATTTTCCAACACAGACGGCTGAAGATTGTTTGAGTTTGAGTCACGGCGTCAGAGAAACGCCCCCCCCCCCCCCCCTCCATCTCCTCCTCCTCCTCCTCGCTTCCTTCCTCACAACGTAAAACACGTCCTGGTCCTTCCTGCAGGAGCGCCGGCTCTCTTCGCATTCCTCCCTCTCTGGGGCAGCATCTCTGTGGAAACCCTCCACGGCAATGGAACTATGCAGGCATGTAAATCAGACTGCGTAATTCTCACTGTGTGTAAAATTTCACTTGAGGACTGGTTGCAACCTCAAGTCATGAACGACGGCAAAGTGATGTCTTCTGCGTTTTTTTCTTTTTTTTTTTTTTACTTTAAAGCTAAACTTCATTGATTTGTCCCACTGTGGCTGCTGCATGTTTTGGTACTTTTGACACGTTGGAAAAAGTTGCAAAGAGCCCAACTGGAGATACTACAAGTGCACAACAAGAGTTTGGAAAGAAAAATGTCTTGCTTGCATATCTTTCCTTCTTTCTTTCTTTTAAAGGTCCAGTGTGTAAAATTAAAAATAAAAAGTGGTGCAAAATGTCAGCTAACGAGAAGCAAGACCTTTATTGCTCCATGTATATTCTCATATATATATATATACGAGAACCGTTCTAAGGGTTGGAAAACCAAATTATTTTTATTCTTCTGTGATTATACACTTTTATTAATGTATTTATGGGCAGTGTGTATTAAAGCTTTTACCAATATAAAAACTATAAATCAAGCCAGATTTTACACACTGGACCTTTAAACGGCACATAGAGCTGAAGAGCACTTGAGGTTTGATCCTTTTTGCTGTTCTTCGCTCACTTCACTGCACTCAAGACAAAGGACGAGATCAAACAAAGTCTTCAAGAAAGTGCGTCCAGGACAAGGAGATTTATTTCGTATTGTGCTCTGCCAATGCCTCTGAAAGTACGCGCTGGCGTTCCTTTTAGTGTTTCGCTGGAGACCCCCGGCGAGGCACGGCAGCGTTGGACAGCAATGACAGATCTCGCAAACAAACTGCCACCACACGGGCATGTCCAAACACGCCGAGTCGCTTACTAACAATCCATCCATTACCGAGCCGCCGAGACGTCGCTCCTTCTTGTACAAGAGAATAAAACGAGGAGGGGCGCCGGCCGCAAAATAAAACTGAAGTTCTGCCCGGGAATGCAGACCGATTGGGTGACACCAAATTGAAAAAATGTCCGGTCTCAAAGTGAAAGAATTACCGCTGCAACTTGTGTGTGACGGTGTGGATTTCTGTTATTGGATACCGATGGCTAATGCAAACTAAACTTCGCTACGCTACATTACACGTCCGCTGACGTGTCAATGTGAAAAAAGGGTTTCCGTGACACCTTTGCGATATACCTCTATATCAGGGGTACCCAAACTACGGCCCGTGGGCCCACATCCGGCCCGCGTGAAGGCAGACATCCCCCCCCACCACCACTTAACTTTGCCGACACGTTAGCGTAGCGCAACAGCGATTCAACAAAGACGTTAGCGCTATTTCCAACCAGCAACCCCCCCCCCCCGTCAACGAACCCTGGCCCGCCGACAGAATGCAGTTCCGTCATGTGGCCCATTGCTAACCATTACCACTTTTCATTACGATATTTAGGTTATGCGCAATTCTAGGGGCAATAGAAACGCAGCTAATGACTGGCGTGGTCGCCGCATGACGTACGATGCTGCAGGACATCGGGTTTTCCAGCGCTTGACACAACACCAGCGCCGCCCTCTCTGCGAGCTACGGAGAGACATCTTTGTGCAGGTGCTTGGGTGAAACATTCCTACCGTCTGCATCGTCCCAGAGGCAACTGCTCCCTCCTCTTTCTTCCTACTAGACGTCTCGGAACGAGAGGCTCTGCCAACAACAGGCTTTACGTAATCCACCGTTGCCTTACCAAGACCCCGCTTGTCATCTTTGGCTGAGTTCTGACCCGATGACGGTGACTAACCCCCCGCCCCCTCCCAAAACACACACACACACACACACACCCCCGAGAGGGAGCAGATAAAGATGGCATTTGTGCACGGGGATGATGTTTTTTCGCCGTCTGCGAGCACCGAAGTACAGCGGTCCACATCTACGCCCACCTCTGCCGCTGTTTGTACACATGTACACCTTAAGGCAAGGAGTAGAACCAAAATGAGACGTGGGCATGGAAACACAGCGTTGCCTGATAATCCATTACCAGTGTGACAAAAAAAAAAAAAGAAAGAAGGGAAAATGTAAATACGCATTCCAGTCAGGGAAAAAGTGTAGGAGGTGAGATAAGGAAAAGGTAGCTTATGTTGAGCCACGTACCAAGAAGGGTAAAAGGTAAATAAATAAATAAATAAATAAATAAATAAAAAGAATAAATAAAAAGAATAATTGTAATGATGTCTGAAGTGGTGGGACCCACCATGAGATCCTCCTTGGGGTGTAAAAAACTAATACACAGCTAGAAATCTTTGTTCTCAAAGTTGAAAAAAGTATGTTAAGTGTCCTCACAGAAGGACCAAAGAATAACTGGAGGGGCGCTCTTCACTTCAAAGGGGGAGGTAAAGTAATATATAAATAAACATACAACGGAAATAACACGAAGCGCAAAAAAAAAAAACAACAAGGAACAACTCATTAAAGTTTTAAAAAGCAGAGGAAAAATAGACGCGCAAGCAAAAACCGTCTTCAAAATGACTTAAAAATAGCGGCACGTTGCCTTTTGAGTAAAATGACCCTCGAACAGGTCGAGCCTCGGGGTGGCCTCGGAGGCAGTCGGCCGGCTGAAAAAAAATAAATAAATAAACAAATAAACAAATACAGCGCTGCCCAACACACAACTCAGTGGTTGTTACATAACACAGATTAGAGGTTTAAAAAAAAAAAAACGAGCTCATCCGTAAAAGGGGCAACAAAAGGAAGCCATTGTGGGTCCACGCTGGAGGCCGTGTGTGCATCTGTGTATCTGTGTGTGTGTGTGCGTGTGTGTGTGTGTGTCGTGGACCACGGAGGATGTCGGGCCGCCCGGTGGTCGCCCGCTTCTATTCACTCGGCAACACAAGGCTCCTTGGCATTTGTCACAGAGTGGACTGTTTATCTGCGGCCCCAGCGGGGAAGAAAACCTTCATCCTCGCCACCCTCGGGCCCGTTCACACAGACTTATATGGGAGTGAAGCTGCTGCTGCTGCTGCTGCTGCTGCTGTCTCTGCTGCTGCCTCTGCTGCTGCTGTCTCTGCTGCTGCCTCTGCTGCTGCTGCCGTCTCGTGACCGGACAGTCGGTATCGCGATCTGCATTCTTGGGAGCCGGTCAGCGTCCAAAAATTCTCAACCACCCATTTAGTGGTTAAAATCCATCTGTTATCTTCCGGCACTGTGCCAGCCAAATGGGGATCCTTTGGATGACAACATCCCCCCCCCCCCCGCTGTGTTTAGCTAGTTAACACTCAGTTCCACTGGGAAGAAAACACAGTGCAGAAACGGCACACAGGGAAGTGATGCCTTGACCAAGAAATAATTTAAAACTCTCTCTGCGTGACATGGCCGACAAGTACTGAAAGTCAGGCGCGGCCCAACTCCACTACTGGTGAACCGCCTCCTGAAAATGCCATGTGGTGCTCCAGTGGAGGTGTGCTGTGCGTCACCCAAAAAAAAAAAAAAAAAGAAAGAAAATGGGATAGTACCAGGGAAGTGCTGAAATGTGCGGAGCGGTGTGAATATGAAACAAACGTGTGACAAAAAAAGAGGAGGTGTGCACTTTCGCGAGAGCCGGCGTGCGCCAGCTCCGTCGCACACTGCGGCCATAAAACAAACCCAGCCATAATGAGCTGTGACAGGAACCTACAGTACAGCACATTGGGAAGTGAAGTCTTACACACAGACTTGCTAGAGAACCCCCCCCACCCCCCCAACACAGTTACACAACTGAAGTGAGTCCTATATCAACATTAGTACGGGAGGAATTTAGCTCTCATCTATACAGATGACGTGCTGATGTCAATATCATAAGAAGAAGTGGAAGAATTCCAGATATATGGAAGTTCATGTTGTTCAGTATTTAGCCAAAGTTTAACGTCGTCACACAATAAGTAAAGCGCAAAGTACGTTTACACATTAAAAAAAAAGAAGAAGAGATGACTCACGTTTTGCACGTTGAGACGCCCAAATCAATCAGCCGCTGGGGGTGCCAATGCAAAAATTATTTTCCTCAATGGGAAACGTCAGGCCATGACGTTGTGATTTGGAATGCTGGAATTAAACTACCGCTCAAAGTGTTCCAAACGTTCTCCTTGTTGTCAAACAACAACAACAACAACAACAACAACAACAACGAAACACTAAGGGGACGTCAAGCGCGCACGCACATCTCTGCCTGTGCAAGTGGAAGCCAGACTGCGGCGTGCGCCGACTCCATCGGTGCAACTCGTACAGACGGACAACCGGCGGCCTGACAGGTCCTGGTTATGGCCCATGGGAACCACGCAAAGGTACGACAATCGCCACAATGGCGTTAAGACCGGAATAGACGACGACAATCCCCTCCGTCGTGCGTCCCGATTCTTTTTATCAACCGGCTGTGGCCGGTAACTCTCCGACAAAGACCTCCGTGCACGCACACTGCTGGATTCTTACAGCCACGTATGTGAAAGTCACCTTTGTTTAAGCTGTTCTTTTTACCCAGGAGGGGGTGGGGGGGGGGGAAATCCTAATGATTTGGCACAACATTGCAGCGTTCCTGGTTGCGCAATTACACCCTCTTAGACTCACCAGTCGATCCCAACTCCTTAGAGTTAATGAAATTTCATACACAGGCAGCCATGTGACGCCGCGCTTCATCAGTGGCTGCGCGGGGAGCATAAGGAGCGGCCCTGTTCTCCACCTCCGGCAGATTAAACCGTTGCTTCTCCCTCGAATTTAAGAGGGACTTGAACATTGAGAGAGGAGCGCCACAGTTGGTCGCGCTCAAACTGAAATAGATTTCTTTCATATCATAAATTCTAGGGGCAGATGACAGGCGACAGTCCGCAGGTGCGGAAGGAAGAAGACGAGTGCTGCGGACTCAAAAGTTTAAAGTATGCCTTTTTGTTTGTACCAAGCGAGGGGGATGACCCTGTCTGTGCAAAGAGTTCCTCACGGCAGTGCCATGAAGCCATTTCCATGTGAGTGCTTTGACATATTTATACTGAACCTCTTAAATCTTCTGGTTAAAAACTTCCCAGAGAAGGACCGCAAAGACATGAGACCCCCTTTAAATTGTGCTTAAAAGCTTTCAGGGGGGGGGCGGGAACCAATGTCCCAGAATGGCTCTTGGTGTAAAGCTTTAAAGACAAAAGTTTGTCGTGTGCAATATGTATAAAAGGGGAAAAAAAAAATACTGCAGGGTTTCATTTTTTTTCTCTCCGTCCAAACAACTCAAAGAAAAGGCAGGATGTCGCACCAGCGCGCCTGTGCAGTTCAAGAAAGCACGCCAGGCAACTGTAACAGGGTTAAGGTCAGGTGAGTCAAGCATGTGCTGTTGACTCAAGAGCGAGTACAAATGAAGCGTGATCGCAAAGTAAAACACAGACACACGTGAACGCACGAGTGTGCACACACACACACACACACACACACACACACACACACACACACACACACACACACACACACACACACACACACACACACACACACACACACACACACACACACTGCAGGATTCTCCCGCTGCAACCGAGCGCAAACCTTGCCCATCCAGAAGGTGGCAGGGCGGAGCCTTAAGAGAACCAAGGCGTTCAAACAAGTCTGACGTGCCCGATTGGTCACTGGCTGGCCCAGAAAATCCAGCAATGGCCCAGAGAAGGAAGAAAGCCGGGAAACGTTATGCCGCCAGGTCGTATTTTGCTGGTATTTCGTGAAATACCTGTTTCATGAATCATTGTGACAACCAGAGTGAAGTCTGGTGTTCCTGACTGAGACCAGCAAGAAGTGTCTTCAGGCGGTTGTCTTACTGAATGGATTGGCTGAAATTGTCCTCGGGTTGGTGGTCCGAGGGTCTCGCAGGTGCAGAGGTTCGGACCCATAAGAGTGTCTGCCCTGAGACTGCGGGTTCGATACCTGGCGGGATCACACCAAATACCAAGAAAATGGTACCCATTGCCTCCCTGCTTGGAACTTAGTCCTGGGTTGGACTTTGGAACTTGAGTCACCCAATGATTCATGTCAGCGACACCGCCGCTGCTCACCACTCCCCCAGGGTGGATGGGTCAAATGAGGAGGACAAATTTCACATCCTTCAGGATGTGACGATCAGTGGGACTTTAATCATACCCAAAGAGAGCTGGGAAAGAAGTACCTGAAGTACCCTTACTGGACATTTCAGGAACTTCAGGACTGGCACCCTAATCTAAGCAGAACCTTAGAAGCCTACCCGAGACCAAACAACAGGGCCCGGTTGTTATTTGTCATGCCAGACTTTGAATGGGCGAGCTAACAAACCCAACAGGAACCAATGTCATGGCTGAGTAGGGACACACGCTGTCCGGAAGGGAGGTCCACAGGTGACGGAATGGAACGATCAATTCCTTTGTTCAGCTGTGCACCGCCAGGTATCGAAAGTATCTTTGTTTCAGCTTCACGCTGTCGTTCAGCCTGATATCAGTTCAGGACACAGACCTCCATGTTCTAACATGGCATTTGCACCATAATTGCCTTAAAACTTCCTGATCCCATTGGACCTTTTATAGATTTGAGATCCAACGTGGTTAAAGGCAGTGGCCTGGCCTTTGCCTAAATCAGTTGAATCAATGTAAAATAGGTAAAGTGCTGATAGGAACAGCAAATCAGTCGATGGCAGATGCCTGATGTCAGTAAGGCCACACTTGAAACACACTGACAAATGCATTTGAGGTGATTTAGAACAGCATCAACTGCACCAAATAAGCAGCTTCTTCTTTTTTTCCATCATTTTACAGAATCTCTTATCTGTAGCCAGTTCCTATTTAAACTCTATCACTTCCACAAACGCTACACAGGAATTGTCAGCAGTCATTTTATGTTAGCGTTGACTCGATTACCCCTCGCTCAGGCACCGCATGAACATTGACAAACATCGACACACACACACACACACACACACACACACACACACACACACACACACACACACACACACACACACACACACACACACACACACACACACACACACACACACACACACACACACACACACACACTCTTCCTCTTTCTTACCCTTGAGCAGCGGCAAGGGCGTGAGCTCTATAGGTTTGCCCTGAGAGCGGAACTGGGACGAACTCTGCGACCGCTTCTGCCTGGCCTTCCTGACAGACTTCCGGGAAAATCCGTCCACTTTGTCCACTGATGGAGATGTGGTGGCTGCCGAGGACATAGCCCTGCTGGGAGAGACACACGGGGCAGGGTCAGCACAATCGCATTGGACATGGGGTTTCCAGTACACAGAGGCAGCCGTGTTCAACGGCAGTACAGTTTCTAACATGCTAACTTAAACCTTATTTGAACAATTCACGATACTGTGATTTCCCACGTATAAGTCACACTCACGGCGAGTCATCAGAGAAGGTTAAACCGGCTGTGAGGTCGTCAATTAAAAACGCATTCGTGTAAAAAAAGCCCTTTCAACGGTTTTGTTTTGATGGTGCAGGTAGACGTTACAGCAGGACGCTGGGAAGTGAATACAGGAAACAGCGTCTCGGCAGAAGTTCAAAGGTCACCCAGCAAAGCAGCGAAGCGAAGCGCCCAAATTTTTCCCGTCGGCCGGGGAGGCCTCGGCTGCAGCACACAAACACAGTGCCTTCGGACCCGGCGACGAACCGTCGCACTGAGAGAGGAAAAAAAAAAAAAAAACACGCATAAAAATGCCGGCGTCCGCCCACAACAATAGAGGCGGCCGTGGCTGCGCTGTGAGGTGCCGCCACAGCCGGAGGAAGCTGAGGAAACGTCCGCCGCTGTCTGTTTCATCCAGATTACACCGCCACAGACGTGCAGCCATGTTTGTGGGGGGGGGGGGCGACACTTTTCTTTAACACAGCGGCGAGGAATGGTGGGATGGAAAGATTTCCTCAAAGAGAAAGACGCTTTTTTTTGCCAACATTTTAAAGGACCAGTGTGTGAAATGGGGGCTTGATTTACGATTTTTTTTTTTTTTCCTATAGTGGTAAAAGCTTAACATACTGCCCATAAGTTAATTAATAAAAGTGTACAATCATAGAACAGTGCTCAACTCCACCGTAGTTCACTTAACCTTACGCACTTTAAGTGTTGACACGTTAAGTGTCAAGCTCCCGACATACCGGCCGGGTACCCTTAAAAACTTGTGATGCCTTTTCACAGTCCACTTAAGGACTTCCGGTTAAAGATCCGATAGGCACGAGCAAGTACTGCTCGCCATCGACACACGGACGGGACCGTTAAACATTAACAGTGGGAGACCAAAAAGTGGCGGTCCAAAGTCTGTCCATAGCCTTGAGCAAACACTGGAGTCGCCGCTGCGATAATGTCCCAGGGCCGCAGAAGGGCCGCAGGCTGGCAGCTGCAGAGCCGCACTTCCACCGTCTTAGCGCACCACTGCATCTCGCGTCACGGCAGTCAATCGACGTTCAGAGATCAAAACGGCGACGTTACGAAGCTCTCAAGCGTCATAATTAGCATGAGTAAAATTAACACTCGGCCTTAAAAATATTAAAATAATATCGCATACACATATTTTCTTTTGCTTGCTTGTGAGACAAACGTTTGCGCTTTCTAAACAGCGTGCCCCGCAACCCTGCTCCATGCAAGTGATCGTGTGGCGACGATGCGCCGCAAGCGCGTCAACATCACGCGGTGTCGCGTGGAACTGCGTCAGGTCGGAGACCTTTTTCTGCGATTAAAAATGCAACACCCGATGTTGCAACGTTCACAAGTTTGTCATCAAGGCCCCTCGCTGTCTCCCGTTCGAGTGAAATCCACAGGGGGTTGAAATCCGACTGACTCCTCAACATTTCTTTGTACTTTGTAACAATTTGTACAATCAAGTCCTTGCGCGAGAACGAATGACTCCACGCATCGTCCGATTTTCAAAAGAAAACCCAAGCATAAAAACAAAACGACGACTCGTTTTGTCAATATCTGTTCCGAAATCATTTTTCTAATTCCAGATTTTGCACTCTATTGGAAAATGGACAAAGGGGATAAAGGCCGATCCACTTCTATTTGAGACAAGGTGTGTGAGCCAGAGGTTTTTTCCTCCCGTCTCCGTTTTGTCCATTTTCTAATTGAACGTAAAATCATTTGTAATGTAAACATAATTATTATAGTTTTTGAAACGCATATCAGAAAAACAAATTGCGAAAAGGATTTTTTTGGCTTCGTTTTTCCTTCTGAAAAACAAACAAATGATACACGGATTTCAATGACTCCAACCACTCCACAAACCCTGCAACACAACCTTAAAGGCGGCGAACAAAAAGATAAAGGTTGTCTGAACCGTCCAAACAATGTTTTACATTGACGAGCTGCACTGAGGACGACGCGAGAGTCATCTGAAGTGAAGGAGTCGTTACATAACCACCGACATGAATTAGTGGCTGCCGGCTGTGCTCGCGCTGGACACATCGCTAATGTTCCGTCAAAGTCACACAAGCGGTGGGACGGTATGTCCACCAGGCCTGGGACGCCAGCGAGGACGAGCGGAGGAGACGCACCAGGACGAGCATCACGTAGCCCTGAGGGGGCCGAGCGGCGCTAACCGACAGCAGAGGCCTCTCGCTGCGATGGGCCGTCATCGCGTATACGGTGCGCTGCGGCTCCAGCGGTGATTAATGGCAGCAGGGCGGCGCTCACTTCCTCCTGCGGTCGCAGAGGCCGCTGATGCGCGAGAGTTGCCGGCACAACAGATGACAATCTCCCCTAAATGCTGATTAATAAGCTGGAGGTTTTAAACTCGTTACGCGCGGTCTTCCCAGATGCCGTGCACTGCGCGCCGCTGCTACAGTCCTGCTGACGCGTTAGTTTGGGAATTCCGGCTGGGGAAAAGCTAATATTTAGGCAGAGGCAAGGACGTTTCTCCAAGGTAGAAAACTTTCACACAGAAACTCAAGTTAGACAACTCACATTCGATAAAGTCGCTGGACAAACGAGAACACACACAACTCAGTACGCGAGCAAAACAAATGTGCTGCGACACAATATATCACGTCGCCTTTTGCACTTCCTGACAGCCTTCTGGAACCCCAGTCAAAGTCACCAGTCAGAAGTGAATGAAACAGCTGTATAGTACACACAGTCGCCAAGGAAGTCAGTGGCGGCCCGGCTCCAAAAGCATTATTCGGCCCATAGAAAGCACATTCGATTTTGCGGTGTTGGTATCAGGCGGCTCACAAAGCTTAAAAGCGACTAAATGTTTTGACGGTAACTTTTAACACACAAACGGGGCTACGTGACTTATGATCATTGTGATCCATCGTTCAGCTATTTCTAGAGTGAATGGTCCAAAAAAAAAAAAGACGAAATATCCATTGAGATAAAATAATAATCGTGGCCAGACTTGAAACGTGCAACAGAAACTCATCTAACTCGCTGCACTGTCACACCGTGACGTCCATCTGCGTCAAGTTAAAGTTGCAGTTAAAGTCCCAGCGACCGTCACATCCCAAAGGATGCAAAGTGTGTCCTCTGCATTTGAACCACCATCCCTCGAGGGAACGGTGGGCAGCAGCGGCGTAGCCCCCCGGGGAATCATTGGGTGATCTAATCCTCCAATCCCGACCCCCAAGCTGGGAGGCAGTGGGGACCTTTTTCACAGTCTTTGGTCTGACCCCTACCACTAGACCACCGAGCTGGTCTGGAATTAAATGGAGTAGACCGGTGAGTGGACAATGATTCTACAAGTTAATAGTCAAAAATCAGACGACTTGACTTCCGGGCCCACAGAAGATCCTGTTCTTCCCGATCCTGCTCTGGATTCTCCCTGGGAAATGTTTAGCCGGTGCGTCCGACTGTCTGAACTCATGACCAGAACCCCTTGTGGAGTCACTGCGTAAGGTTTCTCAACAGTTGCCGCAACAACGAAAACAACGGCACATTTTTAAGGAAGGTCGGCGTGGACGATCCAGCCTGCCTAAATCCGCCTTTCGTATTCCGGGTGAACACTCGCATCCTTTAAAAAAAAAACAACGAAGAAGAAGGTGGACGCGCTATCCAAGTTTTTTCTTTTGACCGATTCATTGATTTCTAAATCAATTGAAGCTTTCTGGCCTGATAATCCAATAACACAAAGCACCTTTGTGTGGTTTGTCTCACAACTTTTCCCTCTTTGAGAAATCTCACCAGGAGATCACACAACAACCCTTTGGTGCTGGATTACACAATCAACCTTATGACATCGCCATCTGCGTGGGTCTAATCTGCTGATGTGCAGGTGCGGTTAAAAAAAAAAAAAAAAAACAATCAATTCAAGCAATCAAGCAATCTAAAATGTAAGTGCTTGCCTGATATTGCCGTTTCATCTTCAAAATCTCCATTTATTACACACTTAACTTTTCATTTTAAATGTCTACAACTTTAGGCATTGGGATTTATAATCACGCAAAACAAACCATTACATTGCTTGAGGACAAGTGACGCAGGCAGAAGACCTGGCCGGTGTCAAGCGACCTTTGTGTTTCCCACGCAAACCTGACAAACTGACAACAACACCAAGCACTTTTTGCCACTTTGGAAGCCTTTGTTCTTTGCATTGACGCTTTGCTTTAAATACAATCCTGATGTCAAGGACGTCATGGAGGCCAGCTGGTATTGGCTTGATTTACTTGACCGCTATATACTACAGACAGATGTGCGCGCGGCAACAGCAATTAATAGTCGCAGTCATCCACCGGCACAGCTAACTGCAGCCCCCCTCACCAGCACACGGCCGTCTGCATGAGTGCCTTCTGCTGGGCATCAGTACCGTCACCGCGGTGAGAAAATACCTCCAGCTGAACATGATCTTCCGAGCACCTTGCTGTTCATCTGCTGCATTCCGCAGACCAAGTTGGTTGGACAAATACACGGACACACAAAGTGAGCTCAAACCAAGACTGGGCACCTGTCCAGTGTGTGCAGCTAAGCCTGGCAAAGACCAGACAAGGCAGGTCACAGGCTTCCCCCTGAGATTATCCCCTGCTAATGGTTTATAAGGGAACGGCTTTGACGTAAACTCTCTCTCTCTCTTGACACCTTGACAATTTTGTTTAGGGAAACGTAAAGAGTTGTGAAAGCAATGACAAGCGGCCCCTTTTTGGACAAAAAGGAATATTTGGAGCACACATTAAGACGGTGAGAACAATAATCAATATGAACGGAGAAGAGACGTAGGGAACATCCATGTGGTTGAGTTCCATGAGTTGTCATGAATAACGACCATTGCGCAAAAGGCAATGAATACATCGACCGCGTTAGCTTGGCGCCACTTGTGGCGAGTTTACCAAGAGGTGAAGTCCAGCCCGAGTTGCTCGGGTGAAGAGCAGCAAGCGTGCAGTAAACAACTCCAGCAGTGCAATAATGAGCAGGTAAACTGATCAATGAGTGAAACTGCTGTGAATCCTTTCAAGTTGTCAAACTGGGCAAGACCCCCCCACCCCCAGCCCCCAACCTCCAACACACATCGTTTAGCAAGCGTGCACAAACTGAATGGTAATATCCAACATTCTGACAACACGCCCTCGTTCGGCTCTGATCAAACAGACTCTGCTGCATTTTGTGACGCGCCTTTTTGCATCTTGATAAGCTGCGGGGGGGCGGAGGAGCTACGGGGGGCGGCGGGGGGGGATAAGTCATTGTCATTGGCTCAAGTTTGCTAAACACCAATGAAAACAAGAAATACTCAAGTTTTTTTGAACGACGACCGGTCAACAAAAAAAAGTTTTCGTCGGGTTAAAGAAAATTAAATAAATCCCTAACTGCTCCCAACAGTTCTCCTTAGTTGTGCTTACCTGTGTAAAGGGGCACTGGAATCCCCATGTACAACCATTAGTCCCTCACTGTGTGATCACTCGCTCTCTGCACGGCCCGGCTAATGCAGAAAAACACTCCAGTGTCACCACGACGCACGAGGGTGAGCGAGAAGGTGGCAGCGGGCGGCCAGACGTACGGCACCGGAGCACCGCATCCAATCCCCTCCCATGCCGCTTACGTAAGAGAGCAGATGACAAGCGAAGCCGGGCCGGGCCGGGCCGGGGAGGGTGGGATTAAAGAACAAGGAGGAAGGAGGAGAGGGGAGGGGGGGGAAGCAGAAAGGGAGGAAGCCGCTGTTGCACGGGAAGTCAACAAACAGGCAACAGCATGACAGAGGGAGGGGGAGCACACACACACACACACACACACCGGGGGGGGGCGGGGGGGATAAAACAAGCGGCTGTCAGGAGGAAAGCTCAAGGATTTCACCCCCGTGGTTCCAAACTTAAGATTCAAATCGAGAATTTTTAATTCAGACTGAAGTTTCAGATTGGGCTGACTTTACAACCAGCACCCCCCCCCCCCCCCCCCTCCCATCAACGAACCGTGGCCCGCCGACATGATGCAGTTCCGTCATGTGGCCCATTGCTAAAAAAGTTTGGAGACCACGGCTTTAGACTTTAGGAATCTGCCACTGAAAAGAATGCTTATTTGATAGGACCCGAAAAGGCCGGTGCCCAGCCCTCTGTATAGCACGAAAACAACCAACACGACATCGCTTATATGAGGGCACATGTACACGCGTATCCATCTATTTTCAATACATACGTATATAAATAATATACATAAATAAATATTCTATATAATATATTCATTTCTATCTTTACATCACGATCCCCAGAACCTGTCCTCTGAGAGCGGCCCACCGCCTACAAGGCGATGCATTGATAATGAGCCGCCTTGGTCACGCAGCAATATTGTTTCTCTATGACTTGAGCGCAGAAAAATGTTAATGGGCCCTAAAAAAAACAAACAAAAAAAAAACCTTTCCTTTCTTTCGCTTCCATTTGTGGCAGCGATTGAGGCGCCGCAGCTCCACTCCACCAGGCAAACATGTCCACACACAAGGCGCGAATAGAAAATAACTTGTTGATGCCGTTCAAGCAATATTCCACCAGATGCGTATTGTGAGCGTTGCAACTGTGATGCAAAATCATTCAGAATAACTAATCACACCAAACAAAATGATTTTCATTATTTCATGAAACACATTGATTTTCAATCCATTTTGAAAATTTAAGGGAGAAAAAAAAAGTTTTTTTTCTTTTTTTTAATTCCCTGAGTGCACGTTCACTGTTTTGACAGAGGAAAGTCAGAAAGTTTGCACAATTATTTGTTTGGAAAGTTTTTTGAGCAAATTATTACATTTCAATTTTTTTCTTTTTTTAAATCCATTGACAGTTAGGAGACAATGAAGCCTAAACATAACATCACATTAAAAGCCAACACACCTGACTTGAGTTTGCGACATTTTGCTCCACAAAGCCAAAATAATCCCAACACATTAACAGATCCTGAACATAAATGTCAACCAGTTTGTCGGCCGACCTGTCAGACTCCGATTAATCTTAAAGCTACTGCGTTCACATGTCAAGACGTGCGTCCAATGCTCTGGCGTACACAACATAGGAGCAGCGCCAGCGAGAGAGGCACACCTAGAACGTGTTTCCCATTTTGTGATTCATTAAATAGGCCGTTTGGTTGAATGCATGTCCTGAATGTCACATTCCTGGAACAAGACACATCACGCCTTCTTTTCAAAAAAAAAAAAAAAAAAAAAATCAGATAAAGACAAAAAGGAGTTTCCCAGAGGAAACTGCGGTCAGAAACGTTTGAATTCTTCCAACTGATGTTGCAGATGAGAGTTGGCCCGCCGGTATTACACAGCACATGCAGGCAGACTATTTACTTCATCAGACTACAAGTAACATTTTCTTGATGCACTTCTTCCTGCGACTTCAAGGCAGGCAGGGGCCTGAATGGCTGCACACTCATTGACGGATGTTATTATTACTCAATTGGTTTATTGTTGTCATTGTATTTTTTACATTTATTATTAGCCCGTGTGAAAAGGTAATTTATGAAATTTAAAAAGGTAAACCGTTTGTATTTACATGTTATTTATTTTGATGAGTTATTTTAATTTGAAATTTGATTTTGCATGCGTGAAGATATTTATTGTATGGTACTGAGATTTGCTTTTTCCATATTCAGGCTCAAGCGAAACTTGTTTGGGTCCATATTAAAAAAGGTTCCCCGTCACATCTGGAGGAAGAGCTTTCCATGGCCCGCGACTCGGTCCAAACTTTTATTTATATTTGCGCGCTGCGTGTTTGAGTTTGACGCCACCGAGTTATGACGTAGTTAAGCCACAACACCAAACTCAAGATGGCGGGACTGCGGGAATAACCGGGACACGCCAACACAAAAGCACACACACTCACCGGCCGTACAAAATATACCATTGCATTTATTGCCCTGACACCACACCTATCCATCAGCATGCTGCCGGTCTCCACACCAACCATAGGCAAAGGTTTGGAACCAAGTCATTCCATGCAGCAGCAGCAGCAAAGAATAATATCACCCACATGATCCTACCCTCATCATCCAGGTCACTACAACGTCACTACCAGGTGATAACCTTCATCGACACGCAAGGTGCGGAGGAGACGATGACTCTTGCAGAGAAACACCGGCCTCCTGTGTTTTCACAGAGCGAGTTAACGTTGTTCTCCTGTCATAGGAACACACGCTTGACAGCTGGCTTTCACTTTACAGAAAACTTTTGTGGAACCAGGCTGCTTTTTAACAACAAAACGTGACACCTGAGAAGAGCACCTGCCCATATGCAAATCCTGACACCAGCTCTGGTGGGGCAAAATGTAGTTGCTCAGCGGTACCGTCCAAATACCGCAGTTACTGCATGTGTATTGTACGTTGTACATTACGAGCAGAATGGTTCCTCAATTGCACAGCGCAACTGAAAACAATCAACGCTGTTTGATCCTACCCTCATCATCATCCAGGTCACTACAACGTCACCACCTTCATCCGATTGCTCACTGCACACAAGCTGCAGAGGAGACGATGACTCCTCCAGAGAAACATCTGCCTCCTGTGTTTTCACAGAGCGAGTTAAAGTTGTTCTCCTGTCAGAAGAGCACACGTTTGACAGCTGGCTTTCACTTTACCCAAAACTTTTGAGGAACCAGGCTGCTTTTTTTTTTTTTTTATAAACAACAACAACAAAATGTGACACCCTTTTACCTGAGGAGAGCACCTGGCCATATATACAAACCCTGACATCAGCTCTGTGGGACAAAATGCCAGTTCTGGGGTAACTAACGTGGTGGCCGTGGGCACCAGGAAGCCCGTAAGGACCACCTGAGGAGCCCGCAAGCCTCTTCAAAATAACAGCACAACTCAATGGGCTGCATCTGAAATTCACTTTTATCCCATCTTGTTAAGTCATTGTTGATTATCATTGAGAACTCATTTACGTGATCACAGATATAATCGTTAATAATTATATACAACTGAGAAAGTTTGTTACTTCAGGAGAGTGCAGGAAACCGGGTGCCCGTCATATGACCCATGAAGTAGCTCTCAGGTTCAAAAAAGGTTGGTGACACCTGATGTAGTTGCTGAGCCTCACTGCCCAAGTACCAGTGTACAGCGCATGTGTATTATATGTTGAATATTGTCGTCTAATAATAACGCAGTTTTAGTGCGATCAGGAAAAAAAGCAGGAGAATGGTTCACCAATTGCATGGGGGGTAAATTAAAACAATCACGCCGTTTGAGAGAGCACAGGGCCATGTTGGGCCTGGCAGCAGCAGCGGCAGCAGCAGCGTCATATTCAAAACTTGACAGCGCGATCACCTCACTAACGTTAGCCGAGCTCACCAACACGCATAGCTCCCCATTGACCGCTCCGGGAGAGAAAAAAAATCTAAAATTAATTGCATTTAGTGTTAGTTAGTGGTGTCTTAAATGTACACAACACGTCACAATGCGTCAACGGGGACATACTTGAGTATTTTCGTAAAAACCTTGGAGCAGAATTTAATGAAACTGGGGTTTCAGTGAGCTGAGATAAGCTAACGCTCGCACAGCGGCTATCGCGGGTTAGCTCTTGATAAACATGTAGCATTAGCTGCTAGCCCCCGGCGGCTAGCTTTCTCTGCAAGCGCATCCTGCACGTCAAACACAGCAAGTCGATATGGAAACCAAAGTATTGGTCGTGTATAAAGCAACACATGTGTTAGTAGAATATCGTCACCTGGGTGGGTCCGGGCGATCACCCATCATTCCCAGGTGTAAATACAGTGCTGCTAATGTTGCTACCGCTAGGCTAGGCTAGCGCTCAGACTGACAGCAGAGCAGCGACGGGGCTGCTGGAGGATACACACACACACACACACACACACCAACCGACCCGTGTCCCGACAAAAAGCTGCAGCCGACCCGTGGGGGTGAGCTGTGAGCCCTCCGATCGTAGTACTTTACCTTGATCCTTTGCTGTTCGCAACGGAGACGGCGGCGAGGAGGAGTTACCCTATGTTTGGGAAAACCTATCGGGGCTAACTGTTGTGCTACCTTCCAGCTCGGGTGCAAGCAGCCTTTCCCAAGCAGCAGCAGCAGCGGCGGAACAGCAGGGGAAAATTTGGCCTCAAACAGCCAAACCCACGAGTAGCTTTCCTTGCAACGGAATAATCCTCAAACTCCCATGAATAACAAAAAAACACGGCGATATAAAAACGATTAAGTTAACGCAATTACATTCCCGATGACTTGCTTCGCTCGCTTTAGCTTCCCCCCAAACCCCGTAGGTTTTTTTTTGTTTTGTTTTTTTTGTATTTCCCTTAGCTCGTAATACGGTTCGGGGATGTTTCTTTTCACCCTATTGTCAACACTGCTGGGTTGAGACCATGGCACACATAACACAAGCG